>NC_060207.1:191181250-191484285 GCF_021130785.1 Homalodisca vitripennis
ATAAGATACAGGAACATGGACATTCAGTACTTTTATAAAATCACATTCATATACTAAATTATATCTAAAAAAACAGTAGACCCACATATAAGATCATCATTATTTGTATGTTTATACATTTTAAATATATTTAGATTTGTTGAAACTACTTAAAATCTGTTTAAAACTAGACGGAATGCAGAGATAAAGAGTTTCGATTTACAAGTGGAAAACATACCAAATTATTTCTACTTAATATTAAACAATACTACACTACTATTATAAACCCATGCAGTTTAATAACTTAAATATGCTGCTACTGGTTTCGTTCAGGATGAAATTTCAAAACATATTACACCTATTTAGTTAGCGGTATTCCGTTTTAAACGCATGGTAGTCATAGAAACCCCACTTAGCCAGGTTATGAATGTACTGAACTGATTGAATCACTGGTTTTGAATATACTTACTTTATAAATTTACAAATATTGGGCGTTTACTATCTCGTATCTCTAATTCTGTGCACCCCACATAATGATTTATAAATTAAAAGCCCACATCTTGACAGGAGAAAAACCGCTAGGATAGTTTTAAAATATTTATTATTGTTCTGACCATCTCACTGCACGTTTATGTTCCTTTTTAAAAATAAAATATAACTAAAAATCTTTTGATAGTAGGCTATCTATAAGGTATAACAATGTTTAATATATCCTCAAACAGCTTCAAAGTCAATAATTGTTATCAAAAGCAAATAAGGAGTCCCTACATCTCTCGGGAAATCTCGTAATTGTGTCCTACCAACAGGGCCGTACTCAGATTGGCGGACCCCGGAAAAAGATATTTGGCCGGGCCCCGTCATGCACCGCCATCCGCCCCTGAACAAGTGTTCCGGGGCTTCCCGGCAAAATTGTCCGAAAGAACCGGTCTGGATACGAACCTGTCACCAACCCAAATCTGCTAAAATAACTTCTATACGCTTTTCCCTTGACTCCTTTGAACAAAATTCATGATTTAGAAACATTAGAGTCGTGCCTAGTGTTGTCTTGTCCTTCAGATGTTTTAACAATTAGTGAATATTGTCCAGATGAGAATTTTAAAGATCGATTTGAAATATTCAAAAAGCAATTTCTATGGTGTTTGCTAACTGAAATACATCTATTTCAAAATGTACAACTAAAAGCCCTGAGAAGTTTATAAGAAACCAGTTCTACGGAGTGGCTCAAATCGATCGATAAAGTTCCATCGACGAGTCCATAGATCGCAGCACCGTCCGAGGGCTGATAGTTCACCGTTTCGCCACGTGGAGCGCCCACCCTCACGCATGTTTCAGCAAATATTTTGATGAAGCGAACGCCTGGCACCCGCAATTACCGATTATTGACATAATTATTCCACGACAAACACGTACTCCCGCACAGTACCGCTGTAGCGGCCGGCGGCAGAATATTTTTGTAAAAATTGTTTCTAATTACGCTAACGCCACAAGCAAGGTTGCGAGGGCCGAAATTGATTACGGCAATTTGCAATTTTACCACAACAACGCGGCTTGGGCCGAAGCAAGCGAGGGTGACTGTCGCAGCGGAATTACAATAGATTCCGTAGTTGTCAACTAGTCAGTGCAGTGATTGCGTGCAGTATTCATCTATCCTGAGTCAGCATTGTCAGCTGCTACGGCTCGTGTTTAATTTATCATACCGGCAGTTTTCAAACGTGAAACACTCTGAATCGGCGACGAAAATAGGTGAAAATGGTTCGAAAAATTGTTACATTGCATGGAACCCACGATACTTCCCTTCCAAACGCAATCATAGTGGGCGTTAACTACGTTTTTCACACAATAACGGCCTTAAAGGGTTGAAATTGCGGTTCCAAGAATCACAAAGTTTTTTCCGTGACTTCCAACATAATTCTCATCAACATCACAGGATTTGTTTGCGTACTGTTCTTTAATAACATGCGCAGTGATAAGTATTATTTTTTTTCAACAAACAGTAATTATCATCGCTTATACTCCTATCCCTATCTTTTACCAGTCCAATATCAATTTTCATTTATTTAATTTCCACCGAAACAGAATTTACAATATGAAATATCATATTATCTGCAAATATATTCTACAATCCATAGGTCATTCGAATCCGGTTTCAACCATAACAGGTATTAAGTGACAACAATTAAAGTACGTTGTTACGTAACACCATAGATCCTGATGAATCCTATTGTGGTTTTAATGTAAAAGTTAAGGAATTATTTACATGACCGGGAAGATAAAAATATCTAATTGTGACATTAAAGTAACTGCAGTGAAATAAAGCCTGAGGGTCGGGTCAATCAAGGGTTGAGAACGCGGGGAGTTGGGAGTAAATGTCTTGTTTTACCGAAGGGGATCATCCCAGGCCAGATTTGCATAACACATGCTTGCCGTCTCATTAAGTTGCATGTTGGCACACAAGAAAACATTGACAGGCTAAACAACCGTTCTTAATGTTGTCTGTTCTCAGATAGCCGTCTCCTGTCTCGTCTGAACTGCCGCAGTCGCCATGCTCCTCCCGCCCTCTGAGACAATATCCGCTCTCAGGATCAGTAAGAGACTACTTTGTACTAATCCGGAGTCTCTCTTATGTTACAACTTTGTCAGTAAATACTAAATATGTTTTATTACAGATTGAGAATAAAAAAACAAAAACAAAACAATTACATTTAACCGACGTTTACAATACTGTAAACGTTAGTCCAATCGCAGTTAGAGTAATAACGTTGATCCTTATACAAGTTTGTATATTATTTCTCTGAAGAGGTTATACTTGGTTTGCACTTATAAACTATCATTGCATGAGTGTACTAATTCTGTTTCTAATAATTTTTGTGATAACATATGATCGTTAACTAATTCCCACTTTTTGGCAGTTTAAAACACGAATAATTAAAAAAGAAGAAAGTTGTTAGCTTTGAAAAATTGACCTTGTGGCGAATAACAAAATCCATTAAATTCTTGCCTTATTGACTCTTGAAGATATCGCTAGGAAAAGAGGTGAATCTCTAAGAATGGTGACTTGGTTTTCAACATCAAGAACAGCGTCTCATGCGGTGAGAAAGTCTGATTAGGCTGTCCGGATGACAAAACAAAACAATCTGTTGACTCAGTATTGGGGTTTGGATGAAATTAAATTAGTACTAACTTAAATTATAAGATCTTACTTCTATAATTTCTCTGCAAAGTAAAGAAAAGATTACATTTTAGTAACAAAGTAAAGCGTGTTTTAGAATTACGCGGAAAAAGTGGTAATATTGTACTTGTTTCAAGTTAACCACATGTTGTTGGATTTTACATATTAATGTGAATCTGAAATGAACCAAACAATTGACGATAAATTAACAAAACGGTCCGGCCAGATTGGGTCCTAGTGATGCGTTTCCTCGATCAGTCCGCGAAGATCACCTGTTTCATTTCAGATAAAAGAGGAAAATTTGCCAGTTGAAGAGGCTAGAGCGAAGCGACACGCATGCATATTTGAGGGAAAGAGAGCGGGGTTAACGTAGTCCGGGGAATTCCATTGTGGAAGGGTTGTCCGAACTGTCCAAATAGCGATGGAAGTGCATTGGGACGACTGAATAACTAATAAGTGCATCCTATAGGGGCGCAAAAACCACGCGGACATCCAGGGACTGCACTCTCCGACGCAATCAACATACCGCGTTTGCATTTTGAATAACACAGGGGGAGGACAAAGAGTTCAACTCGAAACAATTGGACTGCATAGAGAATGCTATGCTTGTCGTGTATTATTGAAAAAGCTGTGGGCATATTCCCGCGGGTCTGTGGTTCGCGGGGCGGCCACGCGACGGCAGCGCTACACCTGTGGTTCCGGCAGCCGCCGCCACGACACTAGCGCTCGTTGCCGACACTAGCGCCGTGCGGAATCCTCTTGCACTACTGCGCCCCCTTCTTTCCCTTGTCGATCTCCCTTTTACTTCCTTTCGCACCGAACAGCCCGCCGCACCACCGCCACTCGAGCTAACTAGCCCGCGCCAAAATGAGCAAAGTACTAAATTAGGTGCTTTACTAAGCGGCAGTATTTTTTACAGCTTCCGGTCTTTCTTTGGGGTGGTTTCTACTTAATTATTCATAACGAAGAAGTTAAGATGTTGTCTCACACATTCTGGAGACGCAAAGGAATGTTTCTAACCGCAAAAAATAAGAGTAGTATTTTATTTCGAATATTTTACGTCAAATTTTCACGAATAAGCTATATACACCCTTTTTTCGCTTTCATTACGTTAAGTTTAATACTTTTATTTAACTTGTTGTTATGCGTAACATTAAAGTTTCAATTTCCTCTTTCCTATTTTAGTATTAAAACACGGAAGAAAGGTCTTATTTACATAATGAATATTTTGAAAAGAATAAATAAAAAAGCCAATTCTAAGTAGATTCGTTCATACAAGATCGAGTTATATTAACGACTTAATGTAACGTTACTTTACTAACAAGTTAAACTTAATCTAATTACTAAGAAATATACACGAGCCAAATTCCTAGAAACATGTATTTGGATACACAATATGTTTCACAGGTAATATAAATAGTGTTCTCTTCTTCAAATAGATGACATAGATTCCTAGCCATTACTTTTTATATAATTATATTTGTATTCAATAACCGGCAAACAAATTCTCGCAAAGAGTATGGGCTCGCGATCACCATTCTAACTCCCTCTATTGTCTATCGGAAGGTAGTAATATTACACTTTCAAGATTAACTAACACGTTTCACAACATTGCTCAGTCGATAACGCTGTACCAAACTTACACTTTCTAAAATCACAATCCAACTGTAACAGATTATTTTAGATAACATATCATACTTAACTAGAATTTGCCTTATTTGTAATTAAGGAGCACAATTTACAGTTTTTAATACTTTTTACAAATAACTTCTTAAAAAGGTATAAATTAGTAATCGTAATCTTAAACTGATCTCAATCTGGAATAAAATTTAATTTTATGTATTTTGAGTTTGGCCACGGACGAAAAACTAGTTACCATCGACGTAAACTTAGTATCTAAATGGCAAATACAAATAGTTTGCATGTACTAAAAGTATTCCATTGGTTCAAGTCTGCGGTATGAATAATAAAGTGAATACATGAACCCAAACAATTTATTTTCATATAAAATTAAAGTAAAAGTGATTTTTGTTTTCGACAGATGTAACATAATCGTAAAATGCGTGTACACTTATTGTAACTTGTATTGAGAAGTTGCGCCGTGGGGATTTAGTCTGCAATATGTTTAAATTACGTAAAGAAGTAAATTGGGATTTGATTAGTTGTTTCACAATTGAATATATTTTTTCATTTGGTTTTTTACGAACCATACTGGCTCTTATTTTATTTGAATACGTATATATTAGGTTAGGTATGGCGATTATTCGATTATTAAGGTTATTATCAAAGTTCAGCCACATGAGATTATATCTCTGTTACTGCTTTTTGAAGTTGAAAATCTCTATTTGTGCCCAGTATATACACAGTAGAAGTAGATTTTACACACAAAATTTTTACATCTTTGAATTTTCGTTTTTGTGAACGTTCCATTAATATTTTGAACCACTGATTCGAACCACTGATGGCGACTAAGGGTTCACAACGGTTACCAAGCCACTGTAGGCAAAATAGTGTCAATTGTGGTAAAACAGAAGGTAAACACTGTTGTTTTGTTAATATGTTTCGCGACAAACAAAGGAGCGCTCCACACGGCAGTCAGTACGCCCGAGGTCACTGAGATTTTATAGAGTCGAGTTTACCTTAAAACAACATGCCTCGAATTGGATAAACTGAACGAAGCATAGACCAACGAAGCCGCTCATCGTTTCCTCCTTGTTGATGTTAATGTTGCGAGCGTAAATTTACAGTGTATAGTATCATTAGAGCTCTTTGGTTTTCATTTTACAATCGATTGCTTTGCACTAGAGAGAAGTTTGCACATTTTGGAAATTTTGTGCCCACACTGTTTTGGACTCGAAATTTGTACCTGTTAATGAATTTTTAAGCAACCTCGTTTTGTAGGATAACGAGACGATTATGGCCTGTTTCCATAATAGGTCAGTTATGTACTTGACAAATGAAAATGCAAAGTTTGTACAATTTTACACGACCAACGATTCTATTTTGCAAGATTTCTTTTAAGGATTGAAATTTACATAAAACTTCTGAAAACCCCTCTTTACAAAGTTGCAACACTAATAATGCTCGTTAAGGTATTGTTATTGTTATATTTGCTATGCGTGAATTTCGTTATAAGATTTCTACCACTCTCGCTTTAGCTTAAATTGGTGCCAAAATGTAGTGTTCAGTTCAGAAAATTAGAACACGAAGATATTACAATTACACTCTCTAAAACACAATACAAAACACCAAAACCGATTTCCTCTAACGAACGCTTAACGAGTGTTCGAACACTGGAATGATATCGAACAATTAGTTAAGTCGTATTTAATTGAACGGCAAATGATGAAGCCCGGGAGAATTTAATCGGTTAGAGACACTTAACGCAACATAACAAACATCATTAACTGCAACAACAAAGAGGACGTGTAAGACTATTAGAATGGCGTTGTAATTAAAATGGCACTGTTATCTCTAATTTCGAAATGAAACATAGTTACATCGGGGCTCAGGGCTAGTTTTAAAGCTGGACATCAAAGGGCAATCTATTGCCGATATGCTTTGCCGCTTTCGCATTTCATATTGTATCATCTCTTCCCGTTTATTTAGTTATCGACCCGACTGACAAAGGGCAGGCTATTTTGTTGCCATGCTCTTCAACCACACATCAAAGATCGCGGTGCTGCCGAACGCCCTATAATCCTTCTATTAGGTTTTTAAACGATTGCTACGTTTTACTCGATATACGTTTTTACACTTGAATTGCTTTTATGTTTTATTACGCACTATTAAAAATGGTTGTGTTGTTTAATCATCACACTTAAAACGTTTTAACGTTTTCATTAAAAACTTAATTCGCTGACACTAGAGTTAACATTTTTTATGTTAGTCATTATTGTTCTAAACTATTTGTATTTAAATTAAAATGTACACACGTTTCAAATGTATAGATAAGTGATAGTAAAGTATTTTTTGGTTGTAATTTCTCTTTTATAACAATTTAGAAATAACAGTAAACTTACATTAAATTTAAAAATATTTAAAATTTCAACTGTTAAACATGTCAGTACGTTAAAACAATCGTACTTTCTGTACAGTTATCGGTATCTTCGTTACTCTACTTCGTTCATTTACTAACTTCGAGTTTTATTATTTAGAGTTGTATATTTTAACAGACATATACAGTCTTATTTGATTTAAAACTTGAAACTGTTAAGAAGCTGTTGTAGATAGAATTGCAAAAGTCTATTTTTTAAACAGTGTCATTGTACGCGAAAGTACTATACCTACTGTGTTTAGTAGAATTCGGAAAAAAATCTAAACATGGTATTGTTAGTTACTAGTTATAATCCAGCAAAAAGTTGTACACAGCAATAAAAAATAAAACCTCAGATAACGAATACGAATGAAATTGAATTGTGGAAATGGAATGTAATAACGAGTGAATAAACGAGTCAACTTTCGCATACGAAAAAATCTAAGTCCTTATCACCAAACAGGGTTATCGTAATTTTCGAAAAAAAAAAAAAAAATTTAAATACTAAGATTTGTGAAAGAAGTCGATTATTAAATAAAAGAATGAGTTAAGCGACTCACCTGTTCGCACACACACCTACACACGCGTGAACACCCGCACACACAACAGTCTCCTGAGTCCCATCTCCTTATCCCGCGCGACAGCGAGCATCTACTGTCTACTGTAGCCACTTGGACTTGCAAGCCGACTTGGACTACGAGAAAAAACGACGCGGATACGCCGGCGCCGCCCCCAGCTCCCACCCCCACCAGTCTTCGCCTTCATTATTTTTACCGCCCCTCCGCCACCCCCGCGCTCCGCCTCCTCCGAGTGGGGAGTCGAGAGGAAAAACTGATAAAAAGGGTAAAAGATTTGATAAGAGATCGCTGCCGCTTTCTTTTCTTACCCCTTCCACCGAGCCCGAGACGATGACGCCGGAAAGTTTTCCGGAGGTTTAATAACCCATTTTCCGGTCCAAATGGAAGCGGAAAAACGGTACGGCCTGGAAAAGGCAGAAGACACCGTTCCGACCCCCGACTGTTCGGCCGCGGTCGTCGCTTCTCCATGAATCGATCATTTTGGACCCCCCACCCCCCACAATTGCATCTGACCCCTCGCACCGCTGCATTTTTCCTCTGAAGGTTAATTACATTACTCGTATTTTTCCAATTGGCGTTTTTCACAACACGGCTTCACTATAAATATGAAACTGTTTATCAATGAACTCACCTGATTTTTATCGAGTCCACTGTTTGTTTATAACTTTACATGTGCTCGACTCTAGCAGCTTTGTTCGCACAAACGATTCGGTTTTTTTACCCACTTGTAACGGGTCCGGGCACCTATAGTGTTTGTCGCTCAGTGAAAACGTTACCCACCCTTATATTATAACACTATTTTGTACTTGACGCTTTACAAAACTCACTGCTCTTTCCAGCTATCATTTTGTATTGTAAACACTCCATTATAAATATGTATCCTACAAGAATGTCATTTTGAGGGAAAAACTTACAACCGTTTATATGACTATTCTAAGCGCCACTGTTTTATACCATTGTATCCATAACACAACACAATAACACAACTATACAAACAATGGTTATTATTAGATTCTTGATCAATATGGCTTCTATTTGTTAATTTTTTGTAATATTATTCCTTTTTTTGTATTATTCCTTTTTTTGTATTATTCTATAAAACTTGTATTATTCTATAAAACTTGTATTATTCTATACACTAACTTAGAACTTAGCACACACTTTGCCACGAAATGTTAACGAAACTTAGGTACCGTATTGAATAAAGTTAATTACACATTTAAATCGGTCCGGATATAACCTCTTTATGGGACAATTATTTGGCAACTTTAAATACAAATTACAAACAAGATAAAATAACGCGTTATATAACATAACGGAGAGGACTATTGATCAGTGTGGAACTGATGGACGAGCACACACTCACACACACGCACGCACACAGCTGATCAATAACGCACTATGCCATTCACGGCCGTACTACAGCATCACGTCAGTTTGCGGTAGCGGGGCTGAGATTCATCCTTGGCGGGCGTCGCGACGCCTCGTCCCCGCATCGATACTCGCCGCCTCCCGTACTTCTCGCGCTCTTCTGAGATATATTCTATTTCGCAGGCTTTTATACACGGATTTAAACGGCTTTAATGTTACTATACACGCACTTTTCTTACTTTAATTATTACAAGAAACTATTATACTTGTTCTGTAAGAACAAATATTTTAATATTACTGAAAAAAGAGTATTGATAAGTGATTTCACTGATAAAATAGCTGACACAACTTTAATAGTTTTTATTCATAATTGATTATATGTACTTAGATTTTACTAAAATACAACGTTGATTTCTCTTGGAACCTCAGTTCAAATCCTTATATTTATATAAGAGATTTTATTTCAACTCAAAGTTATATTCCACTGAATGCTATTGAAATACTGTAATAATTTAGTTTTTCATTGTGTATTTCATTTGTTGTAGGCACAAAACCGTTTAATTTAAAACAAATTTCTCTTTAATATGCGTGCGTGCTTCAAATTCGCTCGCATTTTGCACAAATTCCAGACATACATTGAGTGACAGTTAACAAATTATACGATAATCAAGGCACCACGTACCAACGATTGACATAGAGAATACGTCCGTATTATAATAAGAGAAAAAAGTTATCTTAATCACTTTTTTAATTGACTGGTGTTAAATTTACAAGTATGAAATAAGTATAAGAACTAGTCATTACAAATACTTAAACATTTACTTTTCAGTAATATTCTGACTTGAGATTCGGTAAAGACAATTTTGAAAAGCGTTTAATGGCCTAAATAAACAGTTATTGATATTTCCACTGGAGAGATAACAATCATGATTTACAGCCAGAGAAAATTAAACATTACTGTTTAATAGGTGTACTATTGAAACAGTCCTACGATTAAATTTTGGAAAACTGTCCCAAACGCAACACAGTTAAAAAATATTTAAAATGCGAAAAAACAGCTTGGACAATTGTAAAACCATGATATAAAAGGAAAATATTGAAAATAGTTTATAACATTCAAGGGCTTGATAAGAGTTATCAGTAGGGCTAACAATATAGTAAAAGACAGTTAAACGTGAAAAATAGAAATAAACATTAAGTGTTGTTTAAAAGTACAGTGTTAATTTATAGTTATTATTAATTTGGAAATATATAAATTTAATTTATTTTTAGTTAGACTTGTACTTTGCTTTACCAGATAAACTGAACAATTTTGTATGAAATATAAAAAATATTTGAAAAAAAGATTAAAATATTTTTAAAAGTTATAATTTATTGTACTGTAATATAACACACTTATTACAAATTATTATCGTTAAGAGACTTACCAGAAGTAAGAGGGTAATCCGTAAGTGAGAGGACACGTAAGGGCACACGAGGCGGTCGCGACTCCCGCCCACCGTTACACTAAGAAGATCCCGAGCGTCGGACCTCGACGTCGCGGCGCCTGCGCGTCGGCCACGCGCGCATGAGTAAAAACGGCCGCTAAGGAACCGCCCTCTTCACAAGGTTTCGGGCGGCATCTTTTGGCCAAAACGAGAATTACACCGTTACACTTGAGCTGAACGAGTGAAGGGGGTGGCAGGGGGCGTCGGGACGCCCGTTCGGTGGCGCTTTCCCTGGCGGCGGCGACTGGCTGAACTACGCTCCTTCTCCTTACGTCAGTCGCCAAGACGCCTTGGAGACGTCTGGACGTGCGGTAGAGAAACCGCAGCGCGTGAAACATAACCTCAACATCCGTCCCTCATTGATAACCGCTGCACTATCAAACAGAACGATATCTACTCTACCCCTCCCCCTCCCACCGACTATGTAATTGACCATTGCACATAATAAGTAATAGTACCCATTGAACCGCATACTGGTTACTATGGCCATATGATTAGCCCCAATTGTTTGTTACGCTTACACATTTTTCACGTTCGCTTTCACTTCCAATAATGTCATTGGCTTGTGCGGTAAACTAATAGGAGATTTTTTATTGTAAATGCAGTAAATTCATAAAACGTTTTCTAACCAAATGTAATTACTTTAAAAAATTAGATACCTATAAAATAAAAAATAATACGTCAATAAAAATAACGTTTTAACTTCATTTTTGTAAAACGGACATGTATTAACAATAACTAGGAAAAATAAGAGTAATTTAAGTAATTTTAGAGGAGTTATGTCAATGGTTCACAGTTAAATATAGTATTAACTTTCCGATTATAAACAATTATCAAGAGAGCGTTCTATATTTTTGAAAAATAATAATGTGAATTCAGTTACACGTTGAAAACCTAACTTAAGACTACCTAAATCACTGAACTAAGCACGTAAAAAAACTGCCGATTCAGTTATCTCAATATTGAAAAAATCTGTGATGATAACGGAACCGTTCCCTTTGTTGACTTCCGGGCATTATGTATATTATTATAGCCTACTCATCAAAAGTAAAGTTCCTGCATTGTAACCACAGTTGCGCGTTAAGGCTATTCGATTAAATACTGCCGGTCATATTGATTGAAGTGTCGACACATGTTAGCCGGCCGTTGAATTAACTAATATAAGAATGAAACAAGAGAAAGATAATAGGGTTAAAGGCATATCCTTGAGGAATTCATCTATTAGGGGTGATCTTAAAGTGCGTATTAATGCCAGGCAACTGGTGGTACCCACACAGTATGCAAAACTACAATATTTGTGTTTGCGAAGGCCATTTTTATCACCGAACAGTATCCAGACCAGCTATCCTCGTGGTTGTGAGGGCCACATTTATCACCACACAGTATCACAACTACCTGTCATCTTGGTTGGGAGGGCTAGTTTTACCACCGAACAGTATCTAGACCAGCTATCCTCGTGGTTGGGAGGGCCATTTTTAACACCGCACAGTATCCAGACCAGCTATCCTCGTGGTTGCGAGGGCCACTTTTATCACCAAACCGTATCCAGACCAGCTATCCTCGAGGTTGTGAGGGCCACATTTATCACCACACAGTATCACAACTACCTGTCATCTTGGTTGCGAGGGCCACTTTTATCACCGAACCGTATCCAGACCAGCCACCTCGAGGTTGTGAGGGCCACTTTTATCACCACACAGTATCAAAACTACCTGTCATCTTGGTTGCGAGGGCTAGTTTTACCACCGAACAGTATCCAGACCAGCTATCCTCGTGGTTGTGAGGGCCACATTTATCACCACACAGTATCACAACTACCTGTCATCTTGGTTGCGAGGGCCACTTTTATCACCGAACCGTATCCAGACCAGCCACCTCGAGGTTGTGAGGGCCACTTTTATCACCACACAGTATCAAAACTATCTGTCATCTTGGTTGCGAGGGCTAGTTTTACCACCGAACAGTATCTAGACCAGCTATCCTCGTGGTTGCGAGGGCCACTTTTATCACCGATCCGTATCCAGACCAGCTATCCTCGAGGTTGTGAGGGCCACTTTTATCACCGCACAGTATCATAACTAGCTGTCATTGTGGTTGCGTGGACCACTTTTATCACCGATCCGTATCCAGACCAGCTATCCTCAAGGTTGTGAGGGCCACTTTTATCACCACACAGTATCATAACTATCTGTCATCTTGGTTGCGAGGGCTAGTTTTACCACCGAACAGTATCTAGACCAGCTATCCTCGTGGTTGCGAGAGCCACTTTTATCACCGATCCGTATCCAGACCAGCTATCCTCGAGGTTGTGAGGGCCACTTTTATCACCGCACAGTATCATTACCAGCTATCCTCGTGGTTGCGAGGGCCACTTTTATCACCGATCCGTATCCAGACCAGCTATCCTCGAGGTTGTGAGGGCCACTTTTATCACCACACAGTATCAAAACTACCTGTCATCTTGGTTGCGAGGGCTAGTTTTACCACCGAACAGTATCCAGACCAGCTATCCTCGTGGTTGTGAGGGCCACATTTATCACCACACAGTATCACAACTACCTGTCATCTTGGTTGCGAGGGCCACTTTTATCACCGAACCGTATCCAGACCAGCCACCTCGAGGTTGTGAGGGCCACTTTTATCACCACACAGTATCAAAACTATCTGTCATCTTGGTTGCGAGGGCTAGTTTTACCACCGAACAGTATCCAGACCAGCTATCCTCGTGGTTGTGAGGGCCACATTTATCACCACACAGTATCACAACTACCTGTCATCTTGGTTGCGAGGGCCACTTTTATCACCGAACCGTATCCAGACCAGCCACCTCGAGGTTGTGAGGGCCACTTTTATCACCACACAGTATCAAAACTATCTGTCATCTTGGTTGCGAGGGCTAGTTTTACCACCGAACAGTATCCAGACCAGCTATCCTCGTGGTTGTGAGGGCCACATTTATCACCACACAGTATCACAACTACCTGTCATCTTGGTTGCGAGGGCCACTTTTATCACCGAACCGTATCCAGACCAGCCACCTCGAGGTTGTGAGGGCCACTTTTATCACCACACAGTATCAAAACTATCTGTCATCTTGGTTGCGAGGGCTAGTTTTACCACCGAACAGTATCTAGACCAGCTATCCTCGTGGTTGCGAGGGCCACTTTTATCACCGATCCGTATCCAGACCAGCTATCCTCGAGGTTGTGAGGGCCACTTTTATCATCGCACAGTATCATAACTAGCTGTCATTGTGGTTGTGAGGGCCACTTTTATCACTGCACAGTCTCATAACTACCTGTCATCGTGCTTGTGAGGGCTTACCACTGAACAGTATCCAGACCAGCAATCCTCGAGGTTGTGAGGGCCACTTTTATCACCGCACAGTATCATTACTAGCTGTCATTGTGGTTGCGTGGACCACTTTTATCACCGCACAGTATCATAACTACCTGTCATCGTGCTTGTGAGGGCTTACCACTGAACAGTATCCAGAACAGCTATTATCGTCGTTGCGAGAGCTACTGTCATCACTGCACAGTATTCCAATTAATTATCTTCCCGGAGTACGCTCATGAAGGACTTGCGAGGAACGATAGAGGTAAATGACTAGAGGTTCGTGGATTGGAGAATTGTGAGAAGAGATAGAGCTAAAGTAAAAGATGCAATTGTGAACATGGCAATTTATTGGGCTTACCTGTTCAAATGGGCAAGTTTGTAGACTTTAATAGCCATTAGGGTATTCTTAACACTGCAACGTTGAATACACCTTCTTTCAGTAGAATTTGGGAAGAAGAATGAAATTACCTCTAGATCAGTACCAGTTAAATCTCAGTGACCAAGTCCACAATCCGGTGCGAAAATACTTCCTGATTAAGAAGTTGTCATTATTAGAGATGCTAAAACTAAGAAAGCAGAAAAAGCCTCGGTTTTGCCCATCATGATTGAACGAACCGCAGTAAGTTACTTTCGTATTTCTATAAAACTACCTGGCTGAACTGACCAGTTCATTATCATTGTGCGTGGTTGTATGTTTATATGGGTTACGTTGGCATTAAAACATGATTGGTGATAAATGTTTTCACCCTGTTAAACCGTCTGAATATTTGACTATTCATTCCATTTAAGATCTTGTAAAACATCTATTCTTCACATTTTTTTCAGTTCGCCGAAGAATATTTTTTACTTTTTTACACCTCTTAGCTGGCAGTAAAGAATTGAATTCCGCACCTCGGCAAACGTTTCAGCTGCTTTGCAACAATTTGTAAGTCCTTTTTTTATTTTCTCAGTTATTCCTAACTGTTTTCAAGAAGCACTGCAATCGTCAGCAAATAAATATTTATTTTGGAGCGTGTCTGATTTTACATTTATCCCCACCAAAACCTTATTTTGGAATAGCCTACTAGCGTAATAGAAATGAGAGCAGATATTTTATTTCTTGGCGTAGTTGCCTTACAACTTTATTGTAAGTTGAAATAAGAGTAATAATTGAAATACAGCTTAAAACAGGCAAAAGATAAACTTTACAGTCAACAAAAAATCATGTGTAGTTGACAACAAATTATGTCTTTCTTTACAGCTTATATTTAATTCTACAGATACATCTCTTAAACCTTGTCAACTAGGCAAGTTTTCTCTTCTCAAACAGATACTCATTGATCAAGTTTTAAAATACATTTATTTCTGTGATATCATTTACGGAAACAATGTAATGCTACATTTAAGTTAAATACAGTCATAATGTACGTATTTTATGAGTTTTGTTTGACAGTATATTGGATTCCAAAATATTCAGTACCCATCGCAACTGCCTGGAACAGTTTTTAATAAAATTGATGTTTACCTATAAAACTTATAAAAACACGTTTTATACGTATCTTTTCAGTATTAGTTATGATGGTATCAATGATATAGATGACTCTAATTTCAAGTTTGATTTCTTTTTTATCATCAACCTTATATTTAATGACAGTTGATCTGTTTTTAAAATATCTAGTGGTACTTAGAGAGATGTTTTGCTTAAATTATATCGTAATATAGAACACAGCCCATGATTATATATTAGGTCTCAGGTGATAAAAGTTTCATTTACTTTCAATCGCATCCCAAAGAAAATTTTAGAATCACATATTTAAGACATTTTCAGATGTATAAACCGATTAATTGTTTTAATTTCGGCGCCCTTTGAATGCAAGGTTACAAGGAATCGGTTATTTCTGCCTTCAAAAGTGTCTTAAAAGATACCGTGCATCTAGGTGCATCTCTTTCGATAATTTTCTTCACAACATGATTATTGTTCACGATACTGCAAGTCAAACACTAATTAAATGTTATGTGTGATGATTTATCCTCTTTAAATCTTTTTCTTAATCAACCAATTAGCTATTAAAACAACAAAACTGGTTTTAAATTTTAGATGTGACCGTTTCACAAATGATAAAGCTCATGATAAAGCTCACTTTCAAGGAATATTTGAATTTTCTGAAACAAGCCCGTTAGGTCTACATGGTTGCTCAACCTAATGTTATGTCTTTCTTTAATAACACTTTACACTACAAGGTAGTAGCACGCAGCATATTCGTGCAATCATGAAAACAGCATGACGTGTAATATACCTGACAATCATCCTTGATAGCTGACCATGGATGATCCCTCACAACTTACGATCGCTCAGATGTACTCTATCGACTGTCTAATTCTAGCCGACCTTTTATGTTCCTTGCACATTTATATTATTTAGAGTATAGGCAGTAATAGGACAAACTAATATCAACTACTCCTCAAAATAAAAAAGGGATTACAATTCTTTCTTTGTTGATTTCATGTCTACATTCTACAGTAAAAACAATTACACTTTATAAACAATCGAGGCACCGGCAGGCTAAGTGAAACAATTAAGTGAAGGAACATCTTGTTGACGTGTTTCTTAATTTACGCAGGTCAATTAGTGGCTTAATAAAGTAGGCCGCTGTTTCCCCGGAAGCAGAAGCTCGCGTGACGTCATGACTACAACACTCCCCCCACCCCTCTTCCGGTCTAATCAGCTGGTTATTGTTAGCAGCCTGCCGTGTCTCCGATTGTTCCGCTTCTTTATGTCGCTGTTTGCGAAATGCATACGGATTGACGCGTCGTTGTTATTGGAGAGAAAGTGACAGAGAGAAAGGGAGGAGAAGAGTGAGAGAGAATGAGGGCAGGGAGTGAGAGAGGTGGATAGAAGAGGAAAGGGAAGGAGAAGAGACGAGGAAGAAGGCTATTGTTAATTATAAATTACTATCGTTTATATTGTTTAATCCATACAGTGATAGCTCATCACTATATCTTATAATTGCTACCACTGGATTACACTATATCCACTCCAATGATTGCGAGTTCCAAACAAACAAGAAACACCAACAATACATCAGTTATACAAATAGAGTTCTTGTAAGATGCAATTTCTTTCTTGTAATATGTTTTATTTTCTGTCTGTTTGGAAAACAGTATTAAATATGTTGACGTTCCATATAATTTTAATCAATGTGGACCCTCTTGATTAAATTAAGAAATGCTTTTGCAAAGTGTCTGCCAAAATTTCTTATCATATAGACGCATTTGCAAAATTATATGCATTTAACGCCTAAAATATGAAGTATAATTGCAATTGAGTCCACAGAGCATTGAGCCAATTTATTTAAGTTTTTCTTCTCAGTATCAAAAATATTTATAATGAATTTTTTGTTAAATTCAATTTGTGTATATTTTTAGTTCATTAATTTATTTAATATTATAAGACGTTTGAATTAGGAATTGACTTCTCCAGCATTCCAACATTTTCGTGGGTGCCATTTTTATTACAGATTGGCCGTAATAAGACTTAATGTAATAAGAATTGAATGAATTGGTGTAATAAGTCAATGTATGCATTGTATATGATAAGATAAATAAATTTGATTTTGAGAAAATATTATGGTAAAACATCAATTCTGCCCAGACATGAGAGTTGGACAGACACAAGTTGCAGGTTCTGGGACTTTAAGGGTCACCAACAAGAGATATTTCTATACATATTCTAAATGTTTTCTATATAACTGTGAAATTTGTTTTCGATTATTGGTAAATAATATTGCTTCACTAACCGAAGTATTTTCTCTTAGCTTTAGTTTTTAACAAAATTATTTACTTTCCTAGAGAAGATAAAAATAGAATTACTTAGGATAATTTATTGACTTTGATCAGACTTAACCCCATAATGGTGAATAAATATTCTATAAAGAAGATGAAGAAGGCTATCCCAGAGAATTCTCAGTTGTACACCGACTTCTTCAATGAGGATGTGATGATGCTGAATGCGAATTTTGCTAACGCATCAAAGAAGAGCATTTAAAACCGGATAGTGAATAAGGAGATAAAGTTCTTTTGAGAAAACACATAAGCACCAAAGATTGCTTAACATCTCCGTTATCTCAATAATATGGCAGTCTATGACAAGGGGAATCATTGCGAATGATTTTAGTACAGAGAAATAAAGAACACAATTGAAGTAAAAAGGTAAAGAAGGATACTTATATAATCAGTACCAAGCGCAGTTAGGGTTCAGAAGCCCTACGTAACAATCAACCTGGGGACTAACGACTATAAGGTGACTTCCAATGCCCGGACAGACGAACTGCTTGCAGACAGGATCGCTCAGCGCAGCGGTTACAAATCCAAACAGCAGTCACGCACGCTCTACGTTGCTTAACTCGGTTATCTTATGATAAACACAGTTCCCGCTAGAACGCGTCATTGGAAATATATAAAAGAAATTAAAAATAGCAACAGTGACGTCAGGTTCATACTTTCAAACAGTAGGAAGTCAGTATAAAGAAGAAGAGTATAAAAGTACAAATTAAAAATGTCCACAACAGAGAGAAATATTGTTTTCAGATAAAGATTAACGATCAAAAGGTTCTTCGTTTTGCCTTTCATTTCCTTAGTAGAATATCGGTTTGTTTTAAGAAACTATTTGAATGTTACAGGAACATTGGAAGGTCACGTATGACCGAATAATAGGTTGAGACGCAAAACAGGTGAATACTTTATCAGTATGAGAAGCCTACTTCATTCAATAGTGCCTACTTCCGCCCATTGAAATTTAATTCCAGTCTTAGGTGTTCTCAGTGCTGCAATAGCGTTTGCATTGCTGCCCCGATCAAGAACATATACATATAAATAGGTCTGAAAAATCTTCGGGCAAAAGGCGTCTACTTCCAGTCATTCTGATCTACTTCCAGTGCCTTAGTGGCGTTTGTATTGCATCCCCGATCAAGGACATTTATGTATAAATAGGTCTTCGGGCAAAAAGCGTCCCTGTTGTAGTCATTCACCTGTTGGAATTAAAATAATTATGTAAATTATTGTTAGGAAGAGAAAACCCACTGGATTGTTGCAGAAGAGAGGCAAGAAAACAACGGGGAAACTTTTATTGACATTTTTTGATTTTCGCATATCGTGGTAGAAATATAGAAAACTAAAATAATTTAACAGCTAAAACCAAAATGCGCGTAATATTATTAACAGTTAATGGATAATATGGTTCTAATAATGAAGAGTGACAACAATTAATGATGTATAATGTTAAATGCTGTTACATAGTAGACAATTTAAGTGCATTTCCCAACTCTTGAAATAATTAATTAGATTCTTTCGTGGATATACTAAATGAAAATAACTGTTCCCGATGTGCACATATTATAAAAGTATTGTATATTTAAAGCACAATTGGTTAAACCCCAAAACCCTTTCAGGAAGGTCATTTTCTAGTTTTACTTTCTTTAGTTAATTTCCATTAGTTTGTAGATTTTTGGGGGGGGGATGGAAGTGTGATATTTACTGATGGTTCCTCATACCCCTGTAAGTCATCAGTCTTCCCACTGCACAGTAAAACTTAATCAGAAGAACTGTCGAGGATGTTGAGTCCAAAACATCTGTGGCCCGAAAATACAACTGAAAAATAAGGCCATAATTTAAAACAAGATGGTGTTAAGTAGAGCTCATATGTAATTTTTATTTTTTTTAACACTTGAAAAATAGTTA
Source organism: Homalodisca vitripennis (assembly GCF_021130785.1). Lineage (NCBI taxonomy): Eukaryota > Metazoa > Arthropoda > Insecta > Hemiptera > Cicadellidae > Homalodisca > Homalodisca vitripennis. Next base: position 191,200,925 of record NC_060207.1, read on the forward strand.
CAGAGAAATCTCAAATCCTTGCAATTGTTTACGATGCAAGTACACCCCATTGGTTACTCAAAAAAGTAAGAGCAAACGAATAAGTCTAAGAATAAGGAAGATGTAAGAGAGTAACCTTGGAACTATTAGACCTATATTTTCTCTTTATAAACCATAGGAAATCATAACTGTATAATAGTAAAGCAATAAATCTTTCAACCCCAAAAATGGATTTCTATTTCCAATCTAAAATACCACAATACACCACATACAAGAGGATGCATCAGCTGCCCAGCAAAAATTACGTATGTTAAGGTGGTACAATTGGTTTTGGGTAGAAAAATATTCCAATTCATAACCCTTTACGATAACTTCAATGGATATTGATAGGGAATACATTTTAGCTAGAGGGAAAGATAGATGTTTTATTTGTGAAAATATTTCCATTGATGATTTCATAGAAGACGAAGCAGATTATGTCAATAAGTAACTGGTTAGGCATTGGTCTATGCCAGAAACTGTTTATTTCATGATGTCACGCGCAAATGGATTTCATACGTATCTAAAGTGTTACAGATTATGTCAATAAGTAACTTGTTAGGCATTGGTCTATGCCAGAAACTGTTTATTTCATGATGTCACGCGCAGATGGATTTCATACGTATCTAAAGTGTTAACAGATTATGTCAATAAGTAACTTGTTAGGCATTGGTCTATGCCAGAAACTGTTTATTTCATGATGTCACACGCAAATGGATTTCATACGTATCTAAAGTGTTACAGATTATGTCAATAAGTAACTTGTTAGGCATTGGTCTATGCCAGAAACTGTTTATTTCATGATGTCACGCGCAGATGGATTTCATACGTATCTAAAGTGTTACAGATTATGTCAATAAGTAACTTGTTAGGCATTGGTCTATGCCAGAAACTGTTTATTTCATGATGTCACGCGCAAATTGATTTCATACGTATCTAAATTGTTACAGATTATGTATGATGAAATTCATCAATATAGAAAAAGCTGAAGGAAAAAGTAAATAACGGCTTAAAAGTGATAGGCCTACACAAGATGCAAAATTAATGATTAGGGTATGTAAAAGTAGCTGTGATTAATTAATGTGCTTATTTATAAAAAGCTAGTTGTTATATCTTACGTGGTATACTTATTATGTTTACTACACTGTAATTCGTATTGAAAAATTAGAATTTCACTAAAATGATTCAACACCATTTTTAATGATTTTAATATGTTTTGTTTTTATAAATTTGGTTTTAAGACAGTTAAAATAAAAGCAATGAAACATTGATGGGCTACGACATACACTGTGTTGTAATTTATACAATACTTACTCCAAATATAACCAATTTATAAGTATAAGAAGTGTATCAGGAAAGAGGAAACTTAGATTCGCTATGCTATACATTAACTCAAAGAGTTGTTTTATTTAGGTAACACTAAATGAGGTTTTGTGGGTAATGTCATAACTCTAACATATGTTCCATAAAATAAAAACTTTACCAAATATACCCCCAACGTGTTATTCTGAAGCATGTAATGAAAATTCGTTGCGAACATTCCAAAGTAACAAAATTATAAACTCAAATTGAGAAAACATAGACAATGCCTCTAAGCCTCTCCAGTTTCCCTACATAAACTGGGACTACAGGATTCATCTTAAGGTGAAATAGAATACCAGAAACAATTTAAAACTTGTTCAATTTAAACCACTTTATAAAGCTATAGATCACTGAAATTTGTCCTGATGAATTTATTATATTAAAATAGTTAAATTAATCACTTGCACATGTGATTGTATTATTTAAAGAATGATAGATTTCTGGCATTTGGCAATGTTATATGTTAAAAATGTACAACACAAAGTTTCGAGGATTGAAATAAATCCTCTTCATGATGTGAATAGTTATTCCATCACAAAGGAAAGTAAAAAAAGAAGAAAAAGGAAATGGGTCAAACTTACCCGATATTGCCTCAGTGTCCCGACAAGAGAAAATTAACCCAGGCGTTGTCATTGCACGGGATGCAAGTCACGGACATGCGAGTTCAAGAGCAAGCGAAAATGGGATACTAACAAGAAAAAAATCCTCGAAACGATGACGTATTATACATTTAGTAAAATATAACGATGGCAAATGTCCGAAATCCAGTTATCCTTTCAAACCTTCCATCGCCGTTAACAAACTTTTAATAAAGAAGTGATTATATTGATATTGTACGTAGGCCCTATACCATACAAATATTTAGTTAAATAATCATGCGGGGCACTCGGAAACAGTTAGTAATAAATTAAATTAAAAAATTCAAATATAAAACAATTTCAGTCAAGAAGCTAATTAACACTTAATTTAACAATTCTACGAGGAATTGAAGGTATATAAAAATAATAGTTGAGATCAACTTGACACCACACCATGAAAAAGGACTGAATGTAATAATATGAATCGTGTAAAATTTCCATACTGTCCCCAATTACCAAAGCTTTTCTGTAGCCACATAACGATTTAAAGTATTGAAATTAATTATTCAAAACATTGTTAATTGTGTTTGAACAAGATTAGAAAGTATTTCTAGTTTCCGTACGGCCTGACACTGAAAATCCGCAATGATGGCGACGAACCAAAAACATTCCTCAAGATAGCGTGTATCACACACCAGAGTTAAATTATAGAGGATCTAATTTAAAATTCCTGAGAGAACTATCAAATCGGGAGCAATGAAACTCGATCATTTTTACCAATAAAGCCTTAAATCTGAGTATTAGTAGTTGTCAACAGTTTAGAATGATAATAATAAAATAAAGCTCCGTATTTGTCTATAGAAAAGGGTTTGGGGAATTGGTCATATATAACGCAATTATCGGTGAACTATAAAATACTTTAAAAATATGAGTATTTTTTCAAAATGTACATAACTTGAAAAGTTTTTTAATTAATTTTCTGTCTTCAGAGAAAGCATTTTAATGGTGTGTTTATGAAATTTTCTAAATGTATATTTTAATACATGAGTTTAGCTGTGTTACCATAAACTATCCAACTTTTAAACGTTTTTGAATCACGAAACATAAGGTACCGACAGGGTTTTCCAAAATGAAAGGGGTGTGAGGTACTTCACCTAAACTCTGCCCCTTGAACGGAGCCTGATTATGCTCTACGGAGACGTAGGAATGCTAGATAATAAACGTGTTGTAAACAAGGCTGGAGGGCGGAGAGCAAGTAAACATGTCTCCAGCTCTGCCGCTTATCGTGTAATTAGCCCGAGTGTCGAGTATCTTGGTAGGCGAGGCGAGGCCATCAATAAGGTGGGCGTTTGTCCCCAGAGGCCTGGTCTTCGCCAAGGACAGTCCCGCGAGTGTCCCAGACATGCACCACACCACACCCTCATTCATTTCCAAGTCTTTCATTATTCACCCTATCTTCGTATACTAAATAAGGGGGAGGAATATGTACCACGCGAGCACACGAACTGTGCTTTCACCGTACTTGTTGACCGCGAACTCCAACCTCTTGTTTGGTGGGCTGCAATCTTCTGAGTTCCACAAGCCGCTCTGATAGGTTACTTAACACACTGACAAGCAAATTTGGCCTGTCAACCATGACCGTAACAAGTGTAATGGCATGGGGAATATTGTCTTAAGAAAATTAATTTATAAATTTTTATAAATTACAATAAAGTCCACAATATTGTATATTTTGAAACGATTTATTTAGGCATTATAATAATTCATAACACCCATCGTTGTATGAAAGAAATACGAAAATATTCTCAGTCATATGTTATACTTGTACATTTAATGGTTACAGTTGTATTACGAGGATTTCACATAAGTCTTTGGATAGCGGTCATCCTCGTGACGGAACATTCAGAAAATTGTTTACATTTTCGATTGTTTATGTCGATAATGGTCTCTAGAACCGAAAACCACCATGACCCACATTAAAAAAAAGATAGAAGTACTTCACATCAATTGTATCAGGCTTCGCTGTGGTTGTACGCAAAATTTTGTCTATAGCTCATTTCACTTTCAACATTTTCTACGGATACATAAACAATCACACAAAAGAGAGGTTGACACGAAAACGACGTATCATAGAAATTATTCTTTTAGAAATGAAGTTGCGTGACGTTTTCTGCAAATTTTAAAATGTATATGTGCATTCTTTCTCGACATATCTTCCCTGATAATACATTCACATTTTTGTTCATTAAATTGATTTTTCAGTGTTTAAATTATAAAAGTGTACACAACAAGTCACTATACAATTATATATGTGTTGGGATAGATAGGCTGCATGTGTTAAAATTTCATATGTTTGAATCTCTTATGGGTGTATTGAGTTGTTTACAAATTGATTGATTCTGATATTTTCTCGTAGCCATCACAGTTACCCACAAGACCAATGTGAACATATTGGTCATTAACACTGCGTCAAATCCCGTGAAATGATGTACCATCATCTAACTCAATGTTCTTTATATGGAAATTAGGATTCATGCACAATTTCAAGTTCAGTTCGTTTTTCTAGATATGGTGGGACGGACCGACATAATATGGACACACAGACAGACAAACAGAAATGCTTTTTCCAGCCTCACGTGTAATAGGCTTCGCCAAAGCTCAGCCAATAAATAAATACCTAATAAAAAAGCAAGGAGATTTCCCATACGAATAATTTTTTAGTTGTAAAAGGGAACTGGAAAATTGTGTATACAGTGATTAGAAAAATGGTCTCATCAATTAAGAAGCGTTTTAGATCGGCAATCGATTGCTCTTTTTAGGCTATATATGATACTCTATCATTTGTTACAATGTCATATAATTATATTCAGTTCTGTTTGCAAATTAAGTTATTCTGCGATTTGCTCGTCTACACAATGGTTATCCATAAGACCGATTTAAACATGTTTGTTTACGCTTCGCCAAATCCTATGGACTCGCATGCGCCACCATCACATCGAGATAATTATAGTGCGGACAGATAGACAGGCAGATTAAAATTAGAATTTTCCAGCCCCTCGAGTGATAGGTATCGCTAACGCTCAGCCAAAATATGTGGAATTCAGAGTTTATAAGACTATGCACAGTATGGTCCAGAACGGGAACATTGATGTCATGTTATGTCTTCTATTTCCTTTGTATCAAAGTTACATTCACCACAAGACCGTCAATATCTAATCTCTTCATAATCATCACCATCAATCACCAATCATCACATCGTCACGTAGGTACATTGAGATGCGGTTGGCCCTTCATAACACGGTATCTCACTCTTGTTACCTCAATCTCCACATCTCACTCTCTACTAGAGATTTTGTGTGCCTTTACTGGACAACCCATTCTTCCAGAAACGTAAAATAATACTGTCTCGCTTAACGTTTGTCATCATTAGCATGAATCATCAACACGTGATGCCTTCACTTCTGTTTCTTTTATTTTAGCAGGACACTCTCTCCTGGAAATGGTCTAAGCGAGCTCAAAGTTCCATTTTCGTGCAAAGACGTACAGTTTTCATGTTATATCCTAATCATAGCATACGTCATCATTTGGGTTCGCGATTATTTGCTATGTTCTTTGATAATTGTTTCTCCAGGTATTTTATAGATTCGATTGTGAAGATTGTACCTTCAAATGGAACAGACTTTGTTCTACGTACATGTTTACAGTTTTATTTTCTTGCAAGTGGGAGGAAAGAGAATACAATTAAATATAGTAAAAGTTATGATATAATTTTTTATTTCTTCAAACATGTTACTATTCCTAAAAGAAATATTAATAATAAAATAATGAAATCAAGCTCATAAATTTGTATACACTAATATGTTTTCAACAACAAATCATTTTCAAATTGGATACAGTAATGGAAGATACTTGTAAGAATATTTAATTTGTTTAATTTTAATGAGTTAAATAAGTGAACAAAGCAAGATGATCTGAAGTATAATGCCAACTAATATAAGTAAAAATAATCCTAGGTAAACATATGTACTGCGAATGCTAACTTTAAATTAATTTGGGATTGAAACGTAATAATCCTTTATTTTAATTGAGTTTTAACCTTCATAACGGAAAATTTAGTCAAAATATTTTTCTCATAGCTACATCCCTGATTTATTAATAGCTGATTTTGGCAGTCTTGTATTCACCAATGTGAAATTTATAACTTAAATGAACGTAAAAAATAATATAATAAGTTACAACGGATATGAATACTGAATTGCTGTCCAGATATAATATAGAAGTGATATTTGTATTTGTTGAACCTCAAAATAGTTTTGATTGCTTTAACTGACGATCATATGAAACAAAAGACGTTTTATTAGGGCCAAGTAAATAAAATATTGGAGTCCTCCTAATTTGATTCCCGAATTCTTTAAATAAGGACGAATCCTTAAAGTAAGATTAAAAATTAAAATGTTAACATTGAATTGTAAAATTTAACATGACAAGTGAAATGACCAATATAAACTTTAAAAACATTGTCTTGGTAAAAAATAACGTTATTTAATTTATTTTGAAAAATACATATTATGCATAGAGCAATCAACAAATTTAGATAATTAACTAAGTTTTCCTAAAGTTTGCAGTCCATCATCTCTACTCCTGAGGGGGGACTTGAAGCTGACCAGACGGCAGGGACTGGACCTCTCGGCAAGACGCTTCATTAGGCGCTTCAAGTGACAACTTGGTCAATTAAGTGTCCACAAACTTGTGGCCTAATTGACAATTCACTAGCCTCTCTTGCCACTTGAGTCCAAACATTGGTTTGTTCACTTCCACTCAGATTTCTCCGGTACTTGAATGTTATAGTTGATGATGAAGAACTGTCAGGGTTAATTTATTAATTTTTTAAATCTTGACGGTCGAGTTATTTAATCACTAGAAATAAAGTTAGTCATCACGTTCGTAATCTAGGCGAGCAAGGAACCTTTAATCCAGTGACGCCTTCAATCACCAAAACGTAATCCCAAAAATTTGTAGGCTACAATATTGTATCTTCACAAATTGAAGGCGTCAATCCCACACAATAGGGCTTTGGCTTAGTGAGAGCAAACGTCCGTAAATTCTGACTGAATATAGACTTTAAGAAAAAGTACTCATAACGGTGAATGTCACTCTATGAGATTTGGCTGAGCTTTAGTAAATATGTTTACATTGGTATTACGGATACCTACAATGGCAACGAGTAAGTAGTGGAATAACATTGTGTAAACAAATTTAGTGCACCGATAAGAGATTTAAACATGTGATATATTAACACGTTCAGTCTCACTATCTCAAATCATACGAAATCATCACGATATCTCGAAAACTAACTGACCTATAGAATTAATTTACTTAATTTCGTTACATGAACTTAATTTATATGTAACGAACAATGAGTTATATTATGGTACATGTCACTCCATTCGACTTGGCTGTGTTTGCCAAATTCTTATATTGGTCTTAATAGTAACCGTGATGGCAACGAGAAAATCACAGAATAGATAAATATGCAAACAAACTCAGTACACCAATAAGAGATTTAAAAATGCGACATATTAACACATGTAGCCTAACTATCTCAAATCATACAACATAATTTTATAGTTACTTAGTGTGTAGTTTAAACACTGATATGAAACCCAATTTAATGAACAAAACTGTGAATGTATCATGTGGCTAGATATGGTGAGAGAAATTTTATTTGTTGACTAAATTTTGCATGAAACTTCAATTGTGGAAGAATGACTTCTATGATGCGTATTTTAGTGTTAACGTCTTTTTTATATGATTTTCTTTCTGTCTATCTGTCCGCAGAAATCTCGGGAATGAATTGAGCTGTAGATTTGAAATGTTGCATGGAGTATCAGCGAATTCTGTTAAAAGTGGTGTGACGTATTTCTGCCTATTATTTATATAGTCTGTTTACTATTTATAACACTGCAGTATCACTATATGAAAACATATCAGTGAAGGCCTTTAAGTCCTGCGGAACGTGGAAGTCTCCATGAGGTTACTTCGAGTAATATAACTATGTAGATCGATTTTGATTTGTAACTGTCAACATATGATACAAGTATAAAAATTGTTTACGTTTAAGGATTTAAAAAATAAATATATAAAGGAAAGTGTCCAGACAGACAGTTTCTAGATTTGTTCATTCCCGTTGAAAGTAATATTTACCTTTTTATAATAAAAAGTGGGTAGATTGCAAATACAATGGTTGTTTCGCTTCGACGCTTCTATCCCAGACTCTAACTCCAATCCAGATCTCAAGGGTTTATGGAGTATTTGTTTAACCAATAGTTGAATTTCGACTTCAGCAGAAAACAGTGCTTGGCTTAGACATGCATAATAGACACTGCTGTGTTATCTGTAGTGTACATTCTTGGTCCGATACTGTTTATGAACTTCATTGATGGCCTACCCGAATTGAAAAGTAGATTATGACGCAAACCTCTATTTTGAAGCAAAATAATGATTCGCTCGTTATAAATAACAATTATTGTTGAGCTGGATAATTCTTCTCGTACCAAACATTTTTGCATCAAACTTCTTACGACCTTCAACGAAGTGTAGGGGTAAAACTGTTATCCGACAGGTCACGGGTCCCAAGAAGCCCATACAAATTTAGAGATGGGTTTCGACATTTTTTTCCTTAAAAGATTTTACAATAGTAAATTTAAACGTCACTGAAGTTGCGTTAAAATCTTTAAGCACATTATGAGCAAACAGTAGAAATTGTACGGTGTGACCTAAAAATATAAGCTAGAATATTTAATATTTGTGATCACAATGAACAAAAAGCCACACAACGATTATATCTGGTACTTATGGTTTATGAAACCTGGCGGTTCCTTTTTTTTGTACGTAATATTTTGAATTTGTGTATATAAAAAACCTGTCATAAATAATAAGTCTACTGAGATGTGCTACCATCGAATTTAATTGAAGATTTATTGCTTCAACAGAAAACGATAAAAATCTGTACAAGATCAAAACCGAGCGGGATATCAACAGTGGTTTGATGATTTTACCTTGCCTCTTCATCCTGGAGATGACTTTGTACTGGTGAAGTATATTGTACCAGAGAAATAACGTGCATGGGTACAAGAACAATTAATGCAGAGTTATAGAGAGCTTATCAGCTATGAAGTATGTAACATTTTAAATTGACCTTGTTCGATTTTATCTCTTCTCGAACAAATTTAATGGATTCCGAGAACACATTAAATCGCCAGAATTCGATTCAAATGTTAATTGAATTTTACCATTTGATATTTCACCTATAAATAAAATAATATAGTGACATAATTGACATTAGCGAACTTTAACGAGATCGAATTGCGATTCTAAGTTAACCTTTGTTAGTTAATAAAATAAGCTACAACTTGACAGTAGCTCGATGTGATGTGGTATCATCGAGCACCACAACAGAGTCGAAATCACTCTGCTCCTTACAAGAAGAAAGTCGCGTCTTATGGCACATAGCTTACATACCTTATAACATGTCTTCTATACAGTCTGTTCCCCGGGAAATCGTGTTTTAAGAGGCGATTACAATATAAAATTAACCAATAAATCAAAGTAACGCATGCCTCAAAGCCATTAGTTTGCTAGTTAGAGGCATAGATTTTACAAAAATCTTAACTAAAAGAGTGAGATAAATCTAAACAGAAATTCCAGTGACGGTATTTCGTGCAAATTTTAATGATTTTGTAGTTTCTATTTTTGTTAGGTACTTTTCGAATATTGACACAACACATCTTTGCGAAAACTACTTTGTTCAGTTATTTTAAGTACAATAACTTGTAAGCTTGCGACTTACGAATAAACAATGTAGAATTTTATTTTGAACAAATTTATGTAAAATGAATTAATAGAAAACAAAAAACCACCTAACTAATATGATTTGTTTCAAACCAAAACTAGAATTCGTTAAATAAAAGAAAGACAGCCATTGGTTTTATTCTATAAATTTGCTAAACTTTGTTAACACAAATAACAAGTTTGCTGAGAATTCCTTAGCGGTGAGGCGGTAATTGACTTACCGTTGATGAATGTCTTCGCAGGTAGCTGAATGGTTAGTGACGGTTTATCAGCTCCCGACCCGGGTTCGATCCTCGACTTAGTCATGGTATTTTTACACACTGAGAAATATTTACCTGTCTAGCATGAATTAACAAAGTAGAGGTTTCTTGAAGTAGGGCTTCTATCAGAAACAAATAAAAAATGATGACTGAGACTTTAATTCTGTAATGCATTTAATTAAACGCAAGAAAATATATTCCAGTGGGAGAACTGGACTGTGAGTGGACGCTTCTTGGGACACATGGCAGTCTCCGGACTAACACCATTACCGGCATCTGGCCGTCTTTATGTGGGAAATCGAATTAGAGCGGGAGGAGCGAGATGTCGACTTGGCACAAGGGTTGCTACCAATTGGGGTTTATGGGGTCACTTGTTTCATCACCCTTTCCTCTTAGTGTCTGGATATTCTTTTCGCCTAAGACACTAAGTAAATAAGTAAGTTATAAATAAAAGCCGTTTTAATTAATTACATTAAGATTGGTAACTTAGATTTAAATTAAAACTAAGAGACGACAGATTTAATACTTTTCTCTTTAACATTTTCAAAATTCCAGGTATGAGCAAAATATTACTTTTAATGGAATATTTTTATTGGATACATTACTTAAATTCGTTAGTACAGTGACAGCCTTGTAATATAGCTTGAACCCGTAAATATAAAATGTGCTCTATCATAAAACTCACGAGACTGTTTTGAGATTTTTTTAAATTTCATGGAATGAGTTGTTTAGCTGACGCAGCCAAATAAATTAAATCAGTTTTATAGAATTTGTATTCATAAATATTGCTTTTTCCCCATTGCCTCACTATTTATTGTGACCATTGAAATAACATTTTGAATTAATTAATAATTAAAACTTTCCACCGCTAATATTACACGAATTTTGTGTACGTTGACAAATTTGCACATTTCCGAAAACTGGTTATTCTTTAAAATTGTCAGTTTTCATTAATACATTTTAAACAAAGAATACTAAGTCCTAGCAAAACAGAGGTGGAATGGTCAAAATGCCTAGATCGCAAAAGCGTAAAAATGTACTTTTAATGAAATGAGTTTGTATTTTTAGAAATTCAAAATGTATTAGTTTAGCACTTAACACCAATCACACTATCACAAAACTAATTAAAGAAGCTACTTATTACAAATTGTTAGGGTTTAAGGATCATAAATAGCGTATTGAAACGGTTTCTTTCCATGAATTCTTTTGCTGCTAAATAATTATTCTTTAACTGGCGTGTGCTACAGTTTTGAAAACATTTATTCAACAATTGAAATCATCCAAGTATATAAAATTCGAAGTGTTTTGAATATACATTGATATCACCTCACATGTATGATGCTCCTTCTCATTCGTGTTTGAAATAGTCAATAGAAATTACTGAAATCTCAGAAAGACCTAGTTTTGCAATACTACGTTTCCTCGAGGAAATCACAGCTCTCAAACTTCACAGCTCAACTGTCTAAAGTTAGAAATTACAGAATTGTGTAACATTGATGATGTAAATACACGATACTTCCCACAGACATTTACGCTATGAGATAATCTCTAACTGTAGGACTCTTTAGCAATGGACATATAAACCTTTCACTAGTGACTACTAAAACCTTATGAATTACTAAAACACATACCAAGGAATATGGTTACTGCTAACCATTGCGTGGTTCTGGTTTCAGAAAGAAATATATGTTCTAATTACTATAACGTATCTCAACAATGCTCATAGTCCAGGAGAAGATAGTTTACACTGTATAAGCACATAATCAGGTTGTTCCTGAAATCGACATAAGAGTTTTACCTACGAGAGAAATAGATCCGCGCTATTTAATTTTGGCGCGAGTTGAAATGGGAGAGTATCTTAAAGATTAAAAATGTTCTGATAAAAAGATTACAAGCGGTCATTTAATAGTAGTTATGTAGTTATTTATTCTACAGAGTTCAAGAAAATTACAAGAATTTTTGCTTATGCTAAGCAAGTTGACTCTTGGGTCGTGGACTTTTAAGAACTAATGAAAAAAAAAATCGCGCATGATGCACCCTTATACTACTGCACAATTGTGCGAAACGGTTTGTACCAACTATTAATCGAATGTTTAAAGATTCGATAGAATCATGCTACTTAGCTTTAGTGCCAGGAATTCGGTGAAGAAAATAAAACGATTGTGGTCCTAATATTTTTGTTTTGTTTTTTTTTTTAAACCGCAAAATGAGAATGGAATTTATCCTTCCACGAATGCACATACAGAGGGCGGCAAATTTCATATCCACTCTTCATATGCTACATGAAATTCGGGAAACATATTTGGATTTCTAAACGTTAAAAGCTAATTTATATATAAAATATTATGAAAAAAGTTGTGAAAGGATTAAAAGATTTATTAAATTTGCAATTGCTATGTTACGAGAAAAAAATTGAAAGATTATGTTGTTTGACATGTAGCCTACATTTTTCTATGCAATGTTAAATTATCATCGGAGGAATTGGTTTGACGCCTAAATAAACGGGTTAGTTCTCAAAATGTAATCTTTCATTTTTTGTAAATGTTCAAAATTGTGTCAAAACGTGTATTGTCAAATGTTAGACGTCAATTTTATTCAATTGTTCGTACACTGACAGGAATATAAATGAAAGAGATGGATATAAATAAAAGAGTGTATAAGGTTATAAGGAACACATGAATCCCACAGCTCCGACTATTTTTCCCCAAGGACCTACGAGGACCTACGATGGAAAGTGTAGCCCCAGTCTAAAATTTATAAGTTTTTCGGAGTTTTAACTATTATTTTAATTTGAGGGCTTAAATTCTCTTAGCTAAACTCTTTAAACATATTAGATGTTATTAGAGTATTGCAATCGTACGCAATGTTGTTTTACAACATGGAAATAGCAACCAACAATAGTTACAAAATATTGGCAGTTATATATGAACCAGCGTTGTAGGGTTTTCGAAAAATGTTGTACAGAGTTCATCAGTGAAATGAGAAGTTTGTAAAACCCAGTCTTAATAATGCGTATTATAAATTATTTAAAACTTATGTAATGAGCAAGAATGTAAGCCACTTTTGTTCGTGAACACATTAATATTAGACACTTATTAACATAATCAAACTTATGGGCGTTTCAGTAATACAGTAAACTACGTACCAAGGTTAGCGGTTAATTTTTAGTGTTTGCGAATATAATAAGTTTGCCCAAATAATCAGAAGTGGATCATAGGTTAGGACCCAGAAAGAGGCGAAGAAGAGGTCAACGACGAGTCAAAGGGCTCTCACTGGGAGACAAACGATTCGTAAGTATTCAAGAACAATATTTTACTGCACCATCATAAAATAAGTTTCTAACGAAAGTAATTATAACCATTTTAAATCTATAATAATTATACCAATTGATTCTTTTGCATTACATTTTATGGTTCACTTGAGACAAGATCCTTTTAAGATAACTGTTAGATGTTTATTTATGATCTGAAGATGTCTCTTAGGAACCTCTTATTTTACTTAAACCTATGACTCATATGAGGAGATTTTCGATGCTTTGGACTGCACAGTCAAGACGGGTAACGGTGGGTGTTAAAGCAACCTCTTAAGATCTTATGTTACAATAACAATGAGGGGGATATCAAGCATTATCTCAGTCATGCTCCTTTGGAAGAATACATGTTAGCTCATATTCAGCATCCTCCGGTCAGAGCAGGCAGAAGAAAGGACCATTCGGTTACCCTAATGTAAGTGACACATCGGTTCATACTAAATCTGATGTACATTCTTGGGAAAGTATAACCCAGCTATAATATTAAATATTATACAATTCATCAGTATAAATGCGTTTAACAATAATTTTACTCTGGCGATTATTTTAGACTTCCTGATTGGCGATTAAGTCTGGTGTATTGTAAAATTGATTAAGTATATAATTCAGGGTTATTCCTATTTCTGTTTTATTGGAAATTCATTAAAAAGATGGATAAAAACAATTAGTCCAAATCAATTTATGAACAATTAATTATGAAAATAAGAAACTAAATCCCTTTTTAAACATGTAATATATTGTAGACTAGTATTTCGGCATTGAGACAGTTTCAGTGTAGAACGTAATAGCCTCAAAACCAAAAAATAAATAGATATACACATTTGGAACATTTAAACGTTAAATTTATAGTGAAATGGTTGTAACTTATACCTGTTTTCTCTTAGCAATATTTTATCTTTTACGTTTATATTTTATCATATACTTAAAAAATGTTAAATGTTAACTTTTATCATTTATATTTTTGTTGATTTTTTATGTTAATGTTTAATAGTTGTATGTATGGTTGACGGTTCAGTATTTCGATCGTTTCTTGATAATTTAACCAAAATAGAATTGTATTCAAAATAAATGTATAAAAATGTTCTTTCTAGAGTTTTTAGACTTTGCAAGGGTTTTTGGAGTTTAAAACCCTTGAGAAATACACGTATTAAACAATTCACCATTGGCACACGTAAATATAACTACAGAGTATAAAAAGACAGAGTGTGAATTAAAAATGGTGTTCCTCATGAACATTATTAAGATAAAAAATTTGATCAACACTCAACAACATATATTATGAAATACATGGTGGAAAAAACACGTATTAGTAAAAGTGAAAATCTTTGTATAAATATCTTATTATTTACATACATAAATAATTGATTATATGTTACAAAAATCGCCACTTAACGTTAATAACTTGGTTCATTGTTTAATCGTAATACTGAAAACACGAGCTGGTGTACAGAGAGAAAGACAACGTAACGGGATGACGTAACACTGTCCTCTTCTCTCAGAAGCTGATAAAGTTGACAACGCCATTGTTTACTTTATTATTTCATTAAAAATGGGCAGCGTTAGGTAATCAATAACGGAATATAAACAAAGCTGGTGGAGTGGCGGTGCACGCTGGCTCGTCGAACCTGGATAGAGCAGATGAAATGGATGTATGGCTAGAGAAAGGCAAAGTATAGGCCTCAAATAGTAGTTTGTTTGCCAACTATACTATCGATCGTCAACCCTAGCCCCACCCTCCCCCTCGACACACAACTGCCCCATCCGCGCCAAGCGAGAGCTCTTTTAATTACGCGTTTTGCTAAAAACACAGCCGGTGTTCCTAGCTGCAATTTTCCTATTCCACGGTATTGGATTCCGCCGACGCACCGGCCCGGATATTATGATGGCCGACTAAAATTTGCTCCTATTTTCGCATGAGTCAACTCACGTCTGCTAATAAAGTTTCGCTAATGCGGCTCTACTGCATATTGCGTTTTGTGTCCGACACAAGTGGTGGAGGTAGTTTGCGAAGGGAGGGAGGATTGGCGATTTTGGAATTTCTCTTTCATTTTAGCTGCAATATGCCACATCCACTGACTAAGCCATGCAAGACCAAATGTCATCGTGGTGTCTGATGCAAAACCAAGTAACGAAGCTCTTCATATACATTCAGAATTACTGGAAATTCAGTAAGGGTTCTCTCTGCACATTTCGGAACAATAAATGCTCTAGGAAGAAAATATAAATAATTTGTGTAAATCAGTTCATAACCAAGGAATTGAAAGTAGTCCATCACCATTGTTAAACTCAAATGTAAATTTCTATAAGGGAAATGCACTGTTTGAACCGCAACCATAGCTGCGTCCAATAGGACAGCGACATGTGAACCGGTATTAACCTTCAGAACAAGCGTTAAGCGTTTTATCAAAATTACCAAACGCCATAATTCACCCAAAATTTCTAACCTCAAATTAAAGTAAAAAATGTCTTTTCAACTTATAACTTACTTAATTAATGAATTCAGGAAAACCATGTTCCAATTATGGTTTAGGAACATATACTAGAGATTCTTATTTACTTTCAGTTTCTGAAACATTTGTTAGGACAGCTATCTTCAAAGAGATAAAATTAGATATGTTTGGACTTTAATTACATTAAACGATTTTCTATAAAGCTGAAAAGATTAAAGTTTGAACTTTAAATATTTCAAGATTTTACAGTTCAAATAATACTGATTCAGAAAACTTATCAGTTAATTGCAAAAACTACATTAGGTTCCGTATATCTACTTCTATCGTGAAGTACAGTATAACTTGAAAACTAATCCAAGTAGTTCATTAATACATGAAGTTCTAGGATACAAGTTTAGAAATTTCTGTAGCATAAAGGTGAAATGCTTTTTAGATGAGATTTATTTCCATCTGCTCCATTACTAAAAACTTATATAATTTTAAGCCATGCGTCTACGAGTTGATCGAACTGTTTACAGTTGAACTGGACATGTGCTTTATTAATTAATAAAAGTACTACAACATTTTTACTCATAAAAATACAACGATTTTGTATTTTAATGTACATTAATAACATATCTAAATAACATAGAATTAAAAAAAATGAGAGCTTTGTTGATAAATATATTGTGGTGTAGTTAAGGAAAAAAACTATATCAATTAGTTTTAGTAAATGTAAATTAACCAATTATTTTGACATGTATAATTTTTATATAATGATTAAGAAATGTTTATATCATAATATACGAGCATGATTTATGAATTTCTCAACGATGCAGAATGTCTTGCTACCAACAAGCTTGTAGATTTTTCTAAAATAAATTTTATAATTTCTAATTTTACAAATTCAAGTCAAGATGATAGGTTAAATTGGAAATTGTGTATATAAATTCAATCTATATTATTGGGGTCTAGGAATTCGATCATATCTTGTACTATAAATATGCCATTTCTGTACTTTTAAAACTAAAGTATGTAATAGTATTTAAATGAACGTTCTAGGTAGAGTCAGTATCTATAATTCACTAAAAGTATTTTGACATGATTCTCTTGGCTGCAGTTTCTTAAATTGTCTCTTAGTGTATAAATAATTTTTGAAATTCATTATTAGTCTGGTTTACCCATACTTTAATTATTTCATAAGATAAGTGGGCGTTTATTTGCTGTATTACCAAAACCCTTTTCAGGAAATAATCGCTAAGGTTTCTTAGCATTTGTAAGCAAGCCGAATCAATGGATTGAATCAGGTAACGAGCAAAGACTAGAAGTAGTAAAAACGATGGTGTGCACTAGACACTGTGATCTGAGAGTGACAGGGGTGCCAGGATGTGATCCATGTCCAAGTGTCAACTTCACACCACCTGCTCGTCACTGGACATTAGTTCGGCCAACTTCCGTAAGACTGGACATGATAGTGAGACCTGTCAACCCAACCGGTGTGGTGTACAGGTTTGGGGACCTCAGCTTCACGCTTGGCCTGTAATCAGATAGATTCTGAAATCACGGTGGCTCAACAGTTGCTATTAAAAGTCATAGTCAGGATAGAGTCTGCTTTAATAAGTGGCTTCAGACTCAAGACAGACTTTTGTTGCGGTATGAATTTATAAAGATTCAAAGTAAAAACATGAACACCTAGTTTGAGCTACTTACAGTATTAGTTATTATAAATGCAGCATTTATCAGATGTGTGTAGCGATTGTTAGATCAGGTACTCACATATATATATACAGATAGATCAAATTAAATATATGGAATTTTACACCAAAATAACTGTGGCTATGTCTACAGGGTGTTTTATATAACGTGCATCAAATCTACTGTGAGATAATGGATTATTACTACATATTGAAATAAACATTTCTCCATAAAACCAGCCTGTTCGGAAAATTGTAAACTATAAGCTAAGCCCAACTCCGTAGGTCTAGGTTTCGATTATCGAGATAAATCACTGGTTATTAGTACAAAAATCTATTGGTTTACAAAGTTATACAAAATGATGTGCATTGTGCTTTTTATAAGCATTTGAACATGCTCAGATATGTTGGTTTTCAAATCAGCACATTTTGTCCTTCAAGCGCGATTCCTTTGAGACAACCTACATGTTACATATCAGAATAACTCTGAGTTTATTGCGGAAGTAGAAAACTATTTTATCTTCACACCAGCAGTAGTCAATATGTGGCGTTGCACGTTACAATGGTTTTCAACCAACATTTGTAACGAAACAAAATAATTAAGTTGTTTCCTCATCAAAATATCGTGATTATAAAACGATTTAAAATAATCTATAACATAATATATACATATGTCATAGTTGAGAGGTATTAGTTTTTTGTTGCTCCTGGCTTGAGCAAGCATATATTTAAAGTGAACGTGCTCACTTTTGCAAAGAAAATGTTCGATTAGTTGATGTATAGTAAATGTGTATATCTATACTAGTTTTTTTTACTGTTAAACAACAGGCGCCATTTAAAAAAAATCTACCTATTAGGATTTTGCCACTCCCTGTGTTTTACAATTCATACAAATATTTGTCACTGATTTTCAACCATTTGCAAGGGTGTTAGGGGAAAATCGATTTCTTGCAATCCGATATTTTCATAACAATGACAAAGCCCTGCATAACTGTTATCTTACTAGTATGCCTATGCCCTATGTTGTTGAAAAATTTATCATTTAGGAGACATTGCGGTACTTTTAGAAATCCATCATATCAACAGATGGACGGTAAGGACTTTTAGCTTGTTACATAATCTCATTTGTTTTATTTATTAAAAATAGTTGATAATAAACCACTTTAGATCATCATTTTGTTGTTAATTTCGGTGACAAGAATTTAACAATAACAACAATGCAACTCAGTTAACTACCCATATTGTTTTATAGTCCATAACAGACACAATTTTCGTTTAGCTAAGAAGCAGTTCGAAATCTAATAATTAATTATTTTAAAGCTATTTGCTACTAAATGGAGCCGCATGGTAGTGAACCCATGTTTCTTTTTTTCAGTTTAAAATTGATTTCCTGTATAACTAATCACACTGAAAAGCCGTTTGAGGGCGTAAAACTACAAAATTGTTAAATGGCGCCATATCCCTTTTTGTCTATTTTGTGTTTGTTTTGTCAATACAATAAGGATAAATGAAAAAAGTACACTGCATGGCAGGTGAGCGCTCGTCTTCGGGCCATCGGAATTTTTTCTGTTCTATCACAGTTTACATTCTCAACTTATCCGCTGCATCATTTCCTAATTAATTGCTAAATTGTCTCATAAAACCCTGTTAAATGCTGAGCCCTTCTGGTGGCGCTAGTAAATAGTGTCGTTGAACATAAATTGCGCGATGGTTAAGAGTGAATTTCTCACCCCCGCTGCATTTTACAGACGGGCATGAAAAGTAGCTTTTAACTCAATAGTTGACTAGTTTACTTTAAGTTAAAACAACATTTTTATGTAGTAGAACTTATAATAACTTCAACATAGTTATTTTCTCATCCCTCGGTTTTGTTTAAGCTATGCCTTTCTCTGCAATTTACCCTCTGAATATTATTTACACGACTTTGGGAATGTGTTTTTATTCTCAACGGAAAGATAATACAAAACTAATCTTTTATTAATTTTAATATTTGTTATGCTACTTACTTCTTTATTATGGAGAGTTAGAAAAATTGTAAAATTTGTGTCATTCATGAATATTTATTTTCTTACAGAATCGTACTAAAACCATTTTTGGACGACAACTCTTTGGAGAATGTTTAAAACGTCCTCTTATACAGCACTTCATTATCCAAATTTTGGTTTTAATCTAAAAATAAATATAAAGTGGAAAGCTAAACACTGCATTCATTCCTTATTTTAATTCCAAAAGGAATAATACACAACTGCATAATAGTTTGCAAATTAATCAATACTTGATTGGCCAAAACGTGTTCAAAATATAAAACGCCACAAAAGCAAACGAGAGATGAAAGTCGAGTGGTTATCGTAGTGAACACGAGGGTCGGGGGAGGGGGTGGATCGTAACGGAAGAGCACTGGTAGGCAGAATCTATTATAGAGGGTCGGTACAACTATAATCCCGGGTGTCAATGTTTCATGATGCCTTCACCGAGCCACTGCCTGCTGTAGCTGCCCCATTGATTTCGGATAAACTTCATCAGGCTTTCGAGTCCAGAATAACCGGTGTCGTGTCGGGCCACTGTCATCGGGCTTAACAGCGCCCCCCGGGCTTCATGGTGTACTGGTGCCTCCTAGGATCAGCTTACCGTGTGTGCAGTTATTCATAGTGAAAATATTAAATATCATTATCTCTTCATATTCGTTACCATTCTTCAATACACTTCAGTATTAATTTATATGTTCTCGTGAAATGAATGTAAACTTAACAATTACGTAACTTGTACATTCAAGTTACTTTTTCTGCCCTTCTTTTCTAAAAGAATATGAAACTAAATAGGAGCAGTGTGGGCGTAAAAGTAAAAAATGGTGTACCTGCTTGAGGGTACCGGTAGGGTTTCTCAAAGCAACTATGAAGACAGTTATTACATGGACAAGACCATGGGCGTATATAAGGGTGGCTCAGCCCCCAAAAATTTAAAATGAACATTGAAATAAAATTGCACCCATTAGTTTGTTTTGAGCTAGAACACATTTTATGGGGTTTATGGTCATGTAATTTCCCGGGAAAAGATTCCAGAGCCCCCGTGTTTGGAGGGATTTTTATAACAGGTCATAAACCACTCTGTGTCAGCCCCCTCAGAAATGGTTTAGTATATACGACACTGGAAACGAGAGGCCAATGAAGTACATTTCCACCGATGTAAACTTTGTGTACAATCTTGTATGTTCTGATAGACTTGTGACGTAAAATCTGAAAATTATTTCAAACCTTATCCCTTTTACTTATTATCCTTTGTCTTAGAGATTTGCGACATGGTAATGGCACAGTGTAGCGAGTGTGGTGGTTATCGCAAGAAACCCCAGTAAAGCAATGTCGTAGAGCGTGGACTGATAGATTAAAGGCCCTGTCCTTGCAAGCAGCCCGCCTCCCCCGGCTATAGGTGGTGGTTGGGAAGTCACCTATAAACCGTTGGTCTCCAGGTTGGGTTAGAGAGGCTTCCACCCCTAACTTCGCCTTGTAGAGTAAGGCATCCTTTACCATTCAACGTTACATATATCTTTTTAAAGATTTGACATCACACATCCAATTACTATTGTAGATATATTTCAAAACAAAGGTATTTTAAAATATTAATTTACACCTTCTGTAACCCAAAACCCACAATGGAGTATAGAGCTCTGTTAACACCAAGCAAATGTACTTTAAAACAACATTTTAATGGATTATTTATTAAATGAAAATCCGTACACAAATTTAGGGCCTAAAATCTTTTTTTGCTCAACCAGTTATTTTTCAATTCCTTTAGAGCACGACCAAAACGTGCGAGTCATGAAAACTTTCTCATTAAAACATAGATTAAACTGGAATTAGTTAAACTTTGGTGACACTACAGCAATTATACACATATAAAAATAAGACAGCACCTTAAAAAGCAAAAGCATAAAGCCTTATTGTTTTTGTTAAACAGGCCACATAATTTAATGCTCGAATTTATAAAAATGGAATAGTATAAATATACCATAGAGTTAATAAGGGGATGTTATAAATCAGTTTAAACTATATTTTGTACGCTTTGGTAATGAAGGATTCTATGCAGTTAGGAGTTTGAATTTAAAATCACCTATTTAAGAAACACCAATTATAAAACACTAGCTGTTTCCCGCGGCTTCGCACGCGTCTCTTAAGCTTTGCCCGTATATTTCTTTGCCTTCAAATAGTGTTTGGATATTTTAATATACGTAACTACTGTGTTGTAATTGCAGTTTATAATGTGCAGGCGCTTTGATAACTTTTATATCTTGCAGTACAGCCTGGTGGTTAGTTACATCAATGGGCATTGCGTATAAAACCTTCTACATAGAAAATACAAATACAAATTTTCATAGTGATCGGTCCAATAGTTTCTGAGTCTATAAAGGACAAACACACAAACATTCATTTTTATATATTATGATTGCAGAAACAGTTTAAACAAAATTTGTCGTTTCTCTTAAGCTTACTCTATGCTTTAAAAACTATAAGTGTAAAGAAATTTATATATAAATATATTTTTTGTCGCATTATATATGTTTACAAAGAACAGCTGATTAAAAATTTGAAAAGACTCTTTCACTTAATAACATATGTTTGCTGCAATGCATTTCTTACGGGTATTTCTGTAACCAGTGGGGCGGAATCCTGAATCGGGAAAGGGATAAAAAGTATCCTATAACCTTCTACAGATCAAGACGAACAAATTAAAAAAAAAATTAGGCGAATCCGTCCAGCCGTTTGTGAGTGATGCTGTTACACACGAACAGTTTCATTTTTATATAATATAGATTAATTAGCCATCTTTTACTTGGATTCATTATTTAAGTCAGTTTCTATATTTGTTATCATTCTCATGCTTGGAATAATAAGCCTTTTCAATGTTTGCTACAGAAATCTTTAATTTCTTAATGTCAAATTAAGACATTTACAATCATACTTAAATTTGCCTGCGGGTTACATTTAAGATTTACAATTTATAAGATTTAAGATTATAGAGCACTCCTCTCTGATCACATGAAATAATTAATGAAAAATCTCCAAAGATTTAAAATTTGTCTAAGACTTGAATATTTATAGACAGTTTAACTCATAAATTGAATCAATGGCAAAGCTATACCGATTTAATACTCATCAGCTTGTCTGTACAGTAAATCTAAAATAGTAAAATAATAAAAAACATCGCTCGTTAAAACATCACCGGAACGTCAGTTTGGCAGAACTATTAAAAATGAGAAGTGACAGAGAAGACGTTGGAGACGGAGATAATCATGAGAGACAACAATAGCAATTATGTGATTGAAAGCGGAACTAGGGGTGCCTGACACACGCGCGCGCGCGCCCACGCACACAAGGCCGCCCCTTCCTTCCTACACTGTAATCAACTCCTTGAGATCTTCTCCCTTGCACTCTCAGATTTGTTGTACAGTTTATTCGGTTTAATAACTTACTGAATTTAACGAGTTTATAACAACAACGTAGGAGCGTAATTGGATCTCAATTTCTAATTGCATATACGTGTTAATTATTCCAGTATAACCTTGGATAATTGTTATTACAATAATAACTTCTATTATATCTGTAACGTGTAAGTAGCTTTCTTTGATATTGTATTCATTTGTATAGCAATTCCATAAAATAGTATTTTACGCAATGTACTACAACAATAAAATAATTAATATTTAATAATAAAAATATTAAACTAATACTTTTTTATTTAACTTTATGTACAATTTTAGAAGGAATATGTTCTAAAAACTTCGGGGAGATGTCTGGATTTGTATGTGTTAAGTGGTACTAGAAAAACAATAAATTTGCAAATGAATATTAGCATGTAGAGAATTTGATTTTTGTCAAATAAAATTTTATAAAGTGTCCAAAATTTGGTTTAAATAATTAGAAATATAATTCTTTATTCATAGCATTTTAAGTTACCTTTTTATCTAAGTTAACTTTTTCCTTTTTTCTAAATACTCACTCAGAATACTCAGTTTTATAATAAAATTTAAAACCAAATAACTTGTGTCATTACATAAATATAACACTTAATATAAGATAAATAATCACAAATCTCAAAATGTTTATAACTTCAAACATTACGAAATTACTGTTACAACAAATGCTGAACACTGGTCAAACTCTCATATTATATTCAGAAATCAACTACTTTCAAGCTATAATTATCTAATACAACAATTTAAAATATATTTCATTAAGTGAGGTTGGTTAGTAAATAGTCGTTTTTTCTAAATCTCGAAGACCGCTAAGAGTGCGGTAATGGTGGCGCGCGCGCGCGGCCGCTTGATAACTTCAGCCCTAACTCAACTGTCACTGATTCAAAATTCTTATCTCTCCATATGCTAAAACATTTTTTTACATAAAAAAATAAATTTATAATAATCTAAACAGACTAACACATTACGTATTTAAATAAAAAATATTAGTCTTACTGTTATCATATTTTCTATTTGTATAATTAATTTTTTTATTGTTAACAAATTTCAATTGTATCTTTCCACAGTGAATATTTGAAAAAAAAAACATTTTATTAAAATAATTTATACACGTTTTAAGTGAACTACCGGTAGATAAAAAAATATCTTTTTTAAATGTAAATTTATAATTCAAAATATATATTTTTCTAATTATGATTAAAAAGATATATTAATAAGAAACGTATTCAGAGGCGAACAACTTTTCAGGGGTAAAGTTTTTGCAAAATCCACTTACCCGGCTAGTCGTGTATATCCAAGAGTTTGACAGTCACCACAACAAACACAGAGTCGCGGGGAGACTGGCCAACAGTAACGGCTATACCTGAGACGTTTAAACCTCTCCCGGGAGGGGGAGGGGGGCGTCTTGACCGTTGAGATGACTTTACGCTCGGAGGGGCCGGGCCGGCCCGCTTGTGGAGACCTGTTCACAGTTGAGCAGTGAGCACCCCTCGCTAGGCTAGGGCGATATAGTTTTTACGATCCTTACGTATTGACCTATTGACCTTATGACCTATGGTAACCCCCTCTCATAAAGGTGATGCATTCGAGTTTAGGTTGTAAAATATTTTTATGTTGTATTCATAGACCTTTAAGAAAACTTTTCTAAATACACAAAAAAAAATCTTCACCCCACGTGAATCCCAAGGAGTGACATGTTTCTGTTTATTCACGTTTTAAGGAACTGATATTGGTTTTATGAAACATAATATCTTTTCGTAACCAAAATAATTTTTTGAAAACAACTTGACACTCCATGAAACTAGAACTCACGTAGACTACATACTGTAAAGCTCTCACACTTTTATGTTCAGCCGTTCTTTTTTGGGCTTGATATTAAAATTGCCCAACTTCCACTTTAGACTCCTTCAATTTCACGTTGAGTGATCAAAAACATTTTTCAACTTTTCCTGTTTTGGGGAGGGTAATTTAAAGGGGAATTTAATATAAATTCCAAACCAAAACTCGATTGGACCACGTAAATGTCGAATTGAGTACGTTTTCAAAATTGCTCGTGTGTGTGTGTGTGTGTGTGTGTGTGTGTGTGTGTGTGTGTGTGTGTGTGAAGGAATAAGTTTTCTTGTAAATGCTGGTTTATAAAAGTTACATTAATTTAGAATGATGTTTAAATTTAGTTATGGCGCTTGTTTCACCGCTGAGAAGCGGTCTTAATATTAGCACTGGACATGTTTAATATAATCTAATCTATCTATACAATTAATTAGTACTACTTGTTATATTCAAATTCATAGATTGAACTACCTTATACTATGCTCATTTGGCAGGAATCTAGTAATAAAAACAGCTGTTTAAAGTTATGATATTTTCCAATTTCCAAACATTCCTGTCGTAAATAGTCAGAGTATAACCCCCCCCCTATTTTGTGGCCAAGGAATTCGATAAAGTTATTTTGAACACCCACAAAATATGTAAGAAATAGTTTGGGAGCGGGTGACTGTTTGGATTTTTTAAATGTAAATATGGGGCGTATGGTACTTGTGTCTTCAGATAAAGCGGTTAAATTATTTATTCGGATTACATTTAAAAAAATTGCAAATAATAAAATATTTGTTACTGCAGATTGAAAAGTGGAATTTTTGATTCTTACACTTATTATTATTACAGTGCAAGTAAAAGCAAAACTGGATACAAGAATAAATAGGTCGAGGTCACCTGGATTTCCAAAGTGGGACGCAAAAACGAGTTCTCTTCCTCTACTACCTGTATTCACCCTTGAGGAAGGGGAGAGAAAAAAGCAATGACAGTGAGAACCAGGCTGGCTGTGTAGGTCATCACTTCTCCATTGTTATTTAGATAGCACACGAAAGGGAAGGTTGTATTCTATGACCTTTGCCCCTTGAGAAGAAATCAGTTTCGTAGGGTCACTGTGCAGATCTTATATTATATCTTTTTGCAGTACTCATTACCATCTGTATACGGTCTGAGAATAGCCTAATAGGCTAGACGAAGATAGGGTTCTACCACTTTTCGCCAGCTTTGTTAAATTCTGATATTGGTATAACCATAACCTATACGCACTAGTTGTACGTATTCTTCAAAGACCAGGGTATTGATAGTTGTTTCAAACAAGGGTGTAGCCTCATTAACTTCTTTTATCCGAGAGCTCTGCGTTTTTGAATTCAATTGGGCTGTTTAACGAACCTATATTTAATTTTTATAAAATATATGTTTGTACCAAATATAGCGGAAACCCTACAAAACATACGCCCTCTTTAGTGTTTAAAGATAGACAGACAAACACTGAAAATATTCACTCTTTGTTGAAAGATGTATTTCCCTCCGTTCAGCCATTATAATCAATTGAACTTGAAATACTCCTAGTTAACTCTAAATTGTTACTGGATTAAATATAATTTGGTTAATACTTTTCAATAAGTTGTATAATATTACAAGGTAAGAAATTATAACAAGACTTGGCTTGCAAACAGGAATTGATTCTGCAGCAAGTTTTAAGAGATGGAAACTCACTTAACCAATGAGTTAACGGATTATTTTTAGATGTGTCTACATTTCCTCACCTCCACAAATACAACAACCGATTCTTGTTTTGCTCAGGACCCTTGGAAGAGATTTACCAAGCCCACTCTGCGAGGGGTCAATAAGCTGAAGGGTATGTGTATGGAAAAATGTGTGAAGTATTTGATCAGAGGGGCATATGAAAGGCACCATCTCTCTGGATCGCTGTGGTAATTCTCACAGTATCCACTCACAGCCAAAGGTGAAACAAGGTTCACTGCTGGTATATTTTGAAAAACTTCAGTGATAGCTAGGTAGACCATCCTCTGAATGCTGACCATCTCCACCTATCGATCTGCAGACCTCATCAGCTCTGAACATAACAAAAAACTTGAAAACTTGGGGACAGGGTCACCAAAGTACAAAAGTCTTTTGTTAATTTTCAAACATCTGCGGTTTACCTATGTCCTTTTATTCTTTTTGATAATCGCGTCTAGATGTGTGCCAAAGATGTGCTCTTTGTCTACAATGAAGTCCAGATACCCAATTTCAGATTCTATTTGCAGAGCTTTTCAGCAAGTAAGAAGCAACGCCTCTCAGCTGACGCCTAGTAAAGACAGCTTCGATCAGATGTTAAGGTCAACCATACTCAAGGCAGTCTACTCTCGCTTTTGGTGTACCCGTGGATATCTCCACCCAACATAGATATATCTACGGGTACATTACGAGAGGTGGAACAAATTAATGGTTATCACCCAAGACAATCAAAACATTAAATAATTAAAAAACGTTCAAAATTAATTTGTAACTCAACTTTGTGTTACAACCGTTCTATTCTGTTGAGGAATTGATGGTAAACTGCTTGATTATTTAGCGATTAGAATGACGAAAACACTGGAGCTAAAGCGTTACATTAAGTGAGAGTGGACGTTATGTGGATATGAATGGGACGAATGTGGCTTGGAAGGGTAGGATCGATAACTATCAGTTACATTTTTAAAATACCTTTTGCAATACAATGAAACTGTACAACTGCAATAATACAATCTTATTTCATTCATGATGAAACGTAAAATATTCAGTGAGTTCGTCAACAAACCTATTCACAAGGACGTAGCCAGCAAAGGGGTTCAAGAGGTCCGGACCCTCTCCAAATTTTTAATTTTTCAATTACTTTTTTAGTAAAAGACTATTATTTAAAATTCAGTATTACTGACATTTACTAGTGAAAGATCGTTCTCAACAAAGAAACGGGTCAAGAACTGTTTGAGGAACAAAATGGGGCCTTACTGTCCACTAAGGGAAAATATCATTTGTCTGGACCCAGACTCCCTCCAAATCTTTTCCTAGCTACGTTCTTGCCTATATACAAAAACGTTCATACCGTAACTCATGGCATATAATTATTATTATACAATAGGTCCGTCAGAAAACATATTTACAAGTAACTTTCAAATAGTAAACCGTTAAAATTACTTATTATTATACAATATGTACGTCAACAAACATATATATGAAAAACAAGCACAATAAACTGTGACACTTAATTATTATTATACAATAGGTACGTAAGCAAACACATATACAAGAAACTTTCACACAGTAAACCGTGACACGTAATTACCTATAACAATTATAAAAAAAAAACTAAAGAGCGTTTGAAAGAATAATTAACGTAGTTTTTTTAAATGTCGACTGATAGTGCGTGATGCTTAACAATTTTTTGGGGCGACAGTGAAGATGGACCTTACTACTCAGTACAGTCGGTTCTTAGACAGTTTGTGGAAAGTACGCAAGTACACTAATTAAAAAGTAGTTCTCCCATTGTTTGATACCCCAAGCGTTGCAAAAATATAATAAAAAAAAACAAAGAATGGTACAATTGTGATTGTAACTCTCACACACCCAAAATAGAATCAGGGTAATTGTTTGATTTCGCAATCAAGACTTAATGTAAAATATTAACACACCAGTAACAAAAATAGGAATTTTGATGACATCAATAAAAACTGACATCGCTTTAGCAAGCAGTCAGAACTGTGAACAGGGCTGGCGCGTGGCGGGAGGATGTCTTATCTTCTTGCGAGACGGACCATGACGTCTTGAAGACGTTAGGGCAGCTGGAGCGGCACGGCACACGCCCGCACGCGTGTTGCACCCCTCCTCCTCCCCCTCACCGTCACGCTCATCTCCCCGACCCGACACGACAAGGGACTTTTAATTACCTGTTGCTTTTATAGATCAATAAAAGCTTTCAACTGGTCGCCGATAGCCAGGAAGTCGTCGGTAATGAGTTTGTAAAACTTCTTAGAAGAAAAGAGCAGCAGAGTCAACTGCCCTAAAAAGTCCAATTTAAGAAGGGAAGTAAGGTGTAATTTGAAACGAGCCCAGGAGTTGACGTTTGGAGTAACGGCTGTTTGGATTACTCGATGTCCACCACTCTTTAAAATATGCTCAGTCGGCAGGAGTAGGTAGATTTTGTGACATCTGGAATATTATTAACTTATTATTATGAGATTTACATGTACTCAATATCTCGAAAATCTTTCAAAATACAGATTGTTTATAATGCAAGATGATGTAATGTTATAAATATTACAGAACGTTTTGTATTTTCTCTAAGTGAAATAACGGATCGTGATATGTTTAGTTTAAATGGCCACCGTATTGGAACGAATTGCTTTGCCAAGCTACCGAGACTTGATATGTTCATAAGGTAAATTTTTGTACCAAGTTTGAACTTATTTAGGGATTTATTGGCACAATTATCGTTTCCACAATAGGCATTATATAGCTTATAGCATACAGCATGCCCAATATACTGTAGCCTATATAAAAGTATATATATATATATGTATATATATATATATATATATATGTATATATATATATATATATATATATATATATATATATATATATATATATATATATTGAAGAGAGATGATTCTTAGCATGGGTGAAATTATATTCGGTAAGTCCTACCATAAAAGCAATTGCAATAGGCTAGTTTTGCATGTACCATCTACCTAAGCGTTATATACAAACATTGCAATATATACAATAAATAAATACAAATAATAAATAATTGATACACAATACATAAATTATAACAGACTGAGTGTAACAACATTATGGAAAAAAAAAACAACTGAATCACACGATTTTGGTGAGTATTGTTTGTGGAGAGGCCGACCTTTGTATGGAGGTTTAAAATATTGGATTCTTTTGTATAAAACAGAATATTTGGAATAATACAATTTTTTAGCCCAAACACATATGTTTAATAGAAGTGCTTTATTGCAATATTAAAAATTATACGCAAAAAAAATTAAAAATATTCGTAGCTGTAGGAAACTTTTAATTCCAAATTAATAAACAGACATAGGAAAAAACATTATATCAATAATAGGGATCAAATAGATAATCCATTTAATTAACTTTAGCAGTTAGGTGAAATCTGGACAATGGTCTTTTGTTAAATACAATACAAAAGTAAAAATATTAATGCTAAATATGAAAAGGAACCAAATTTAGTTGATAAATCTCTGCATTTGTAATTGTGTAGCCATTATTTAAAAAGAATGAACTAAACGGAACTATATGTAAGTGGTTAATTATTAGAACCAAATTTTATTTCGCATAAATATTAAATTTAACGATTAATCGAGTCATAATAACGGATTATTTTTTCAATAATTAAAAATGTTTGTTATTTTTGTCCTGCATACTTTGTTTAGCAACATTTTAAAGGTACAATGACAGATAATGTGGGATAAAAGACAACGGACAAAGCAGTCTGTCTGTCTACGGACAGGTGTGATGCCGGCGCGACGCCCTGTCCGTCTCACCATCGTCCGGACGACGCCGACGCCGACGCCGAGCGCCGAGTGGCCTCTTTATGTCCTTCTCTTAATTTGTCTTGTGTTACGACTCCAGAGCCATTCAATAAACCCAAGACAACAACACTTGATGGGACCTAAACTTTTACATCTGCGGACAGAGACGCGCCGACCACCAACAACTCTGACCCAGCCCGGCACTTCAGTTTATAAGGCTGACGAAGTGTCCACTGTCATAACAATAAACTGTCCACTGTCATACTCACAACCGAGATCTGGAACAATCTAACTCCGGGGTCCGAATGGGTGCTACGTACATTATTGGGGCGTTTGTCATGTCGTCATCACAACAAGCTGCAAACAACGTTTCGAGATCTTAATCTGATGTCGTCATCAGTTTAATTCATAGTACTACTGATATGAAGACACATCAATATTCAGAGTACAGGTACATATATGAATTGAGAACTTGAATTTGTTGAGTGAAAAGATTACACACACGTGCTGACTTATGAGGTTACCTTTTGTCGGAACCTTCAATACTCTGTTGCATCGATTTATTGCTGTATAGATAAGATAGAGTTCGATGATAGCACACGTACGTCCATGGGATTTGTCTGAGCGTCAGCAAAGCCTATATATTAAGGTGACATATCAAGAATGAATTGAGATATAAACTTTGTTTATTTTATTTCTACATGTTAGCAAGGATTCAGGAAAAACTATGGACTTTTGCATGTAAATTCATTTTTATATATGCAATGTCGAGGTTGGTGATGAGCATGTGGCTGACCTTTACACAGCCTAGTTATCTGCTGTGTATCTCAAGAACAATTTTATCTCAAACTCAATTTCTTCAAAGATGAGAATGAGTTCGATGATAGTGCTTGTGTTTCCATGGGATTTGGCTAACTTCGTAAAACCTCTCTTCTGTCATATTATATGTTTGTTCTCAGGACATCTCAAGAATGATGCTTTGGCTCTACATGTAATCTGGCGTTTTTCTACCTTGTTTTATTAAGAAGTAATTAATTTGTTTTCATTACACAAACTGAGCCAGTGAACACTTATACACTTTGATATAAATACGCTACTTAAGGAATATTATTTTAAAAAATTGTTAAAGTGTGCTCGAGTCTTAACACGTAGTGAGAACAAATAATATAGTAACGCAATTTTTTATTAATTGTTTTAGAAACATCTGAAAATTTTTATGCTGGCTGCGAAAGTTTTGATTTCGCAATTCAGGATCGCAACAATTCTGTCACAGTTTTACAATGATTATACAACAATTATACTGATTTAAGTAGCATTGTAAGCTAGTTCAGCCATAACACTCAATATTCAGTTCTATACATTGTTCAAATCATACCTTAACGGGGATATAGTATCAGTAGTATTTATATCGAAGACAACACAAAGCAGATGTATCACTGAGGATAATATCAGTAACTAGGTACAGTCTAGTGAAGCGTCGTCTTGCAAATTATAGTTCGAAAGACTGTCCGACAGAAGGCGCTGTTATCAGTGTTCCAGTAATACTCATGTGTTTTATCTTTACTGTGCCTTATATGCTAAAGATACTCGTTTATTTATATTAAGTTTTTATTGGGATGGAAAAGGGAATAAAATATGTAACTATGACAATAGTCTTTTGTTTTATTTTACTCCAGGAAATTGTTAAAGGATGGCGCAGCTACGTCATGTAGTACTGAGATACATGAGTTGGATATATTTGTTAGCTAGTCTGAAACGATGAAAGGTTTAAAGAAGGCGGCCATTCACATTCGTGCAGTATTAATTTCGTTTACTTAACATAACAAATGAAACTTGTGAAACATCTGAAACAAATTGCGAGCAGCTTTTACACTAACTAATTTTTCGAGGCCTCTTAAGTTTTAAGTTTGCGGTTATTCAAATTTTGGAAACAGGAATGCTCAGTTATTATGCATCTGAGAGAAAAACGGAGACATTTTTAGAATGTTCGGGTCGTTAGCAGCATTGTTTGTATTTACATCGGTGTTGATATCTCGGATGGTTTCGGATAATGGTCATACAATGATTTTAGAAGTATGAGATAACATATCATAGTAATAATTGAATAGTAGTATATTTTTAAAAATATTTAAAATATGAAAGTCCACGATTTATAAAGCCATTATATGCTTGTGAAGATTTTTGTTTTTCAAGAAAAATCGTGGTGATTCTAAATTTCAAAAGAGTGAAGAGTTTTTTTTATAGTAAAAATTAGAGTGGGGTTTTGTATACCATCATTATTGAACGACTTAATCTTCAAAATTAGTACTGAAAAAAACTAATATGAGTTTGAAATTTCAAAATCACAGCCGCACAATAGTTCTACATTTTTCAAAACTGTGCCGGAAAAGATTTTTCAACTATAAATGTCAAAATTAATTTTCGTAAGCAATCTGTTTCATATTTGATTCATTTGTACATAACCACGGTATTCATTACTATAGTTTATTAAGTTAAACATTTGCTCCCATTTTCTTTGTAATTTTAACACTTCCTTTTGGCTCACCAACGACTGGAAAGTAGATTTAATCTATTTGTCTTCAATGGTGTAAATTTAAAAGAAGTTAAAATGTTTCACTTAACGTTTTTACACAATATTGTTTTTTTTATTATTATGGCAACTCATAAAATATTTTAAATGGCACATTTTTATCCACTGAAAAAGAATTACTCTTGAAATTGTAGAAACTTTACGTAAGACTTTGCCTCGAGATATTATTATACAGTTACATAATGTTCAACATAAATATTGCTGTCACATTCCTATATATTATTGATCAGACAGATTTGTTCGTGTAAAAGATTTTGAGGGATCAGTTCCTACTATTTTATACAGAGAGTTAATTGATATTTGGGATTTAATTATTAACAAACGTTTACTTACAAGTATACTATACTGTCTATTGTTTAACCTTATGATAAATCTGTTTCACCCCGTGACAGTTCTGAAAACAACTATTGGATTTATCTAGAAAAAGTGGATGAAAACGAAAAATCTGAATTCTATGCTGACATTACAACTGCCCACGACTCGTTTACATTCATAATTTAATGCTTTCACGTAATTAAAATGAATGTGCATTAAAAACAAATCAGATTAAATATATTTATAAATGTAGAAGTAGTACGAGCATTAATGGAAGTGCATTTTCGTTTTAAGTTTTTGGAATGTTTTAAAGTAATTACTCGACTTATATTTAACCACTAAATAATTTACCTTCCAAACACTATTTCCATGCTAAGGAATGATACGAGGTTTTTTATGATAAATCTGTCGTACATATTTGAATAAATAAAGTAACTAGGACTACAGAACATTATTGAAAGTAGTCTTTTGTTGAACAGCGAACATGTTTTGTCATAATAGTAATAAAATTAAAACAGTTAGATATGAAGTTTGTACTTATTCTTGAGCGAAAGTTTTTTTTCTTCTTCTTTGGATACTCCATTGAATTCATTAACTAGTAAAAAAAACTGTCCTCGTTGATTATTTAAATCTTAAACAATGATAAATGTTGGCGACCAATCTTTACGACCTACCACGATATTTTGGTTGCATTGTATCAACCAAGACACCAAAAGAATGAGGGTGAATTCATCCATTGGTATGCTTTGGACAGATAGTTCTTTCTTTAAAATATACAGGGTGTCCAGCAACCATTCGAACAAACTTTGCCACATTGTTCAGCAGGCCAAAACTAACAAATAATGCAATATAACAGGTGCCCTATTTCGCTTCGTTTAGCGTCTGTCTGTCTGTATGTGTTTTTTGGGAAAAAAATTACTACTCAAAAACCACTTAAGATACAGAATTCTAAATTAACAGTTATGTTAACCTAGTGTTGGTCCTTGTCAGTGAAAAAAAATAAAACAAATATCTCATTGCATTTCAAAATGGCGGCCGTTCAAAATTTTCAAATTGTATTAGCTTTGAAACGGCTACTTTGACAACAAATTCACCAGGATAAACTTTTTTAGCGTATTTTATTACCAATTCAACAATGTTTGTTTCAAAAAGATTGAATAACAAATAACTGAGTTACAGCACCAAACGTGAAAAACAGGTTAAATCCATGCATTGCAAGTACATACAACAATGTAGTGGATTTTTACGAATACACTTTTTAAGGTTCTTTATTAAAATACTGAACAATTATTATAACCTAAAAAAATATTACTATCATTTTTGTTCCATTTACAGTAATCAATGTGTTACACACACACAAATAAAAAAGAAACAAACTATTCACAATGCTCTTAAAAAAACAATAGCATAATATTACATGAAAACAGCTGACCAACAATCAGCAACCAAATCAGGTGTTTTAAATGAAGAAAAACTAATAAACAAACTATCAAGACATTGTTGAGCAAGTCTATGTTTTCAACGTGATTGTCACTGTTTGAATGTTCTGTTCTTCTTTGTAATTCCTGTTAGTTTTTCCTGTTAATTTAAATTTCTTTTATTACTTTGTTTCTTGTACGATATGAACAGTTTTACTTTTGAAGAGTATGCTGATATTCACTTTGTGTACGGACTTGCTGGAGGCAATGCCAGATTAGCTAGCAGATTGTACAGAGAGCGCTTTCCAGATAGGCTGCACCCAGTTCATAGCGTCTTCAGTGCCGTTCGTATTCGTCTTAGGGAAACTGGACATTTGAAAAATAATGTTGTAGAACGGGTAAAATCCGTACGGACTGTTGATTTTGAAGAAGAGGTTTTATTATTCGTAGAAGAAAACCCCTCCACCAGCGTTCGCGCTATTGCTCATAATTTGGATGTATGCAAAAGTTCTGTGTGGAAAGTGTTAAATGAAGAACGTTTGTGCCCTTACAGACATCAGAAAGTACAAGCCTTAGAACCTGCAGATTTTCCTCTCAGGGTAGACTGCTCTCGTTGGTCCTTCACAAATTAGTTGATGAACCCGATTTTTTAAGGTATGTTCTCTTTACTGACGAAGCGTCATTTACTCGAGATGGCATATTTAATAGCCGAAACAGCCATTTATGGGCTGAAGAGAACCCTCATGAAATTGTGCAACGTAAGTTTCAGCACAAATTTTCTGTCAATATCTGGGCTGGAATAGTAGACGGATATTTGATTGGGCCACACATTATACCAAACAGACTGAACTTATGAAGTTTTTTTGAGGGAAATCTTACCTGAGCTGTTGGAACATGTTCCTATTGAAACTAGACAAAGAATGTGGTTCCAACACGATGGAGCACCGGCCCACTTTTCCCTGATTGCTAGACAACATTTGAATGAAGTGTATGGAGATCGTTGGATTGGACGTGGAGGTCCCGTCCCTTGGCCTCCACGGTCACCTGACCTCACACCCATTGATTTTTACTTGTGGGGACACATGAAGCAATTAGTGTATACCACTCCCATACAGAATGAAATGGATCTAGTAGCTAGAGTTGTTGAGGCTGCTGCAGTTATTCAAGACAGTAATCCTTTTGAAGGGGTGAGAGAATCGTGCTTACGACGCTTCAGAATCTGCAACGAGTTACAAGGACGCCACTTTGAGCAACGATTATGAAAGTTTTTACAGTAATGTAATCATCGATTTCTTAACAAAAAATATTATGTTCAATAAAATTTTTCAAACACATTGAATTAATTACGCTGTTTCACACAATTGCCATGTAAGAAAACCCTATACCCAACCATAACGTAGCCCTATTAACATTTTTTTTTAAGATTTAAAAACCAGGATTCACAATTGGTTAAGAACTTTTTTTAATTTACCTTAAAACAAATTAAAAAAATAAATATTAAATTAAAACGGCCGCCATTTTGAAATGCAATGAGATATTTGTTTTATTTTTTTCACTGAAAAGGACCAACACTAGGTTAACATAACTGTTAAGTTAGAATTCTGTATCTTAAGTGGTTTTTGAGTAGTAATTTTTTTCCCAAAAAACACATACAGACAGACAGACGCTAAACGAAGCGAAATAGGGCACCTGTTATATTGCATTATTTGTTAGTTTTGGCCTGCTGAACAATGTGGCAAAGTTTGTTCGAATGGTTGCTGGACACCCTGTATATTTAAGGATTCAGACTTACTGATTACATACCACTAATAATTTACCAAACTAATGATGTTTTACAGGTCTGATTTGTACACTTATTCTAATAATAAAAAATATATTAGTATTTGTAGGTAAATTTTGTATCGTTGGGTTAACGATCCTGGATTGTAAATTTATTGTTTAAATTGTAAATAAGGTTCGTTGGGCTAAAGATTCGTTTAGATTATGTTTTGCTTTATTAAACAAATCGGTCCGATTACACCACTGATCGTTGGGCCAACGGTCCTCTTATTTAAAACTACACTAATGTTTGGTCGTTGGGCCAACGACCGGTGGAATTATAGAACCAGACCCAAAGTAATCATACCTGATATAAACTGCTGTAACTTATCATTAATTCGCATAAAACATACATTTTCAGTATCGCTTATTGTTATTGTTCTTGGAATTTAATTTTGCTTATTTACAAAAATTATGTTGAAATTATAAACACCAATGTGCTATATCATCATCGTGTGCCTGGATCTGAGGGAATGGCACGGACACGGAACGGATCATCGAAATTAAAATGTTAACCTTATGGTGATGATTTTTCCATCAGTAGTTGTCCAGATACGATATTATTATTAACAACTAGCTGGTACATGTTTCTTCGCTCACATGTTTCAAAATCTAATTTATTATACTATTCATTAAAGTGGTTATGATGTAATATGATGGAGTCCTATGTAATATAATTTTTAAATCAGAACAAGGCATAAATCAGGTACATATTATTTTTGTAAACATGGTTAAGAGGATCAGACTTTAACCTGACTCTTATATCGTGTTTTGTACTTGTAGAAGCATTTCGGGTTTGAATTAATTATATTTCAAATGTCAAAGCTGAGTTTGCCTTGTTGCCCCGATCAATCAAATACAAACGCACAGGTCTCGGAAACCTAATTCGCCCAAAAAACCTTTTCTTCTTGTCATATACATCCGGTCTAAAATGTTTCCAATGTCATAGTAGAGTTAGCCTTGTTTTCTCGAAGAAAAAATATACATACTTAAGACTGAGAAGCCGATTAAAAAGTGTCTACTTCCGGCCGTTTAAATTCCCGTATGGTGTCACAGTCATATTGGTCGGTGCCTTATTGGTCCTATTAAAAATAATACGTATTTACTTACCTCTTGGAAACATTCTTCGGCCTTAAAGAGACTTCACTTCCAGCCCTTGCTATACAGTATACTTTCGTTCTAAGATGTTTTCTTAGTTGCCATAATTGAGATTGCCTTGTTATTTCCATGAAGGAAATATACAAACATACATAGGACTGAGTAGACTATTACGATGTAGAGGAAAATTCGACCTAACTTCTATCAATTTCCTGTATAAGGGGGAAATCCTTATTAATTTTATGCAAAATGTAAAAATTATGGTTTACAAACAGTTTGCATTGTAAAAGTCTTCTTGTTTTTCGGACTGTAGTTTGAGAAGAATGGAGCGTTGCGGTATGTTGTTTCCTTTTCACCGTTTTACCTTAAGCTACAGTTAAAATACCACATCACAATGTCAAGGAAGCCCACTAGTTTGGAGTACATCTTTCACAGCTTTGTTCATTAAGTTTGGTTTTATAATCGTGTTTATATAATACTAGCTGACCCGGCGAACTTCGTACCGCCTTAAAGGGTCCACAACATCCACATTGGTGCTTGAAATGTGCAGAATAAAAGACAAAGTAAAAAATAAATCAAATTAGGTCCTATGTGATTTTTTCCTTCACAACTAATCTGAAATTTAAATAGAAAAACAAAATAAAAAACACAATTCGTAAGTTATCTAAAATAATTTAAATGGCAATAAGCAGCAAAGCCACAGATACATTAATTTATGGATATTGATTCTCTTTCTTCAGTCGAGTACCTTGTGATATACAACATTTTTTGACTTGTTATTAGGTGCAAGAATGAATAAAGCAGATGGTTTGCCGACACGTGAACATGCCACATATAGTTGTCCATGAGAAAAACATGGATTTTCTAAATTTAGTCCACAAACGCTCAAAGATTGGCCTTGTGATTTATTGATCGTCATGGCAAATGCAAGTCGAATCGGAAACTGAGTTCGTTTAAATTTAAAAGGCATATCGGTAGGAATCATCGGAATCCTTGGAATAAGAACTTCCTCGCCTTTAAATTTTCCTTTAAGAATCGTCGCGTGAATCACATTTATCATCAATTTTTTACAACCAAACGCGTTCCATTGCATAATTTTGGTTGATTTAGATTGCGAAGCATTATGACTACTGCACCAACCTTCAAAAATTAATTTATGGGGTGGTAAGCCGGGCACATCCAAAGAGTTTAAAAAATTCAGTTGGATAGTTAGTGGCCTCATCTTCATTTGTTACGCAATCAGTAGATTTGAATGTTTGCAGAGTACCATCAATTTGACTCTGAATTAAAAAGTTCAAGGCATCCACATCCTTGTTCTTAGCTGCCAAGATTGCTCGCTCACTCAACCAATTGTTATTTTTGTGATTAGTATTGATATTTGGGAAGTCAATCAAATTTACAGTTGTTTGTTTACATTTTGGAATTCAGGCAATTGTTTTTTTTTCGAGATACAGTTTTTTTACTCTATGCTTTCAAACTATAGGTGTAAAGAAATTAAAAAATAGTAATTAAATGATATAAACATATATTTATTTTCTCGCATTATATATGTTTACAAAGAACAGCTGATTAAATTTGAACAGGCTCTTTCACTTAATAACATATGTTTGCTGCAATGCATTTCTTACGGGTATTTTTGTAACTTTTAGAGACCAGTGGGGCGGAATTCTGAATCGAGAACGGGATAAAAAGTACCCTATGTCCTTCTCCCAGTTCATAGCTACCTCCCTACCAATTTTCAGCCAAATCGGTTCAGCCGTTCTTGAGTTATAAATAGTGTAACTAACACGACTTTCTTTTATATATATTTTGATTTACAATGCATTAGATGTTTTTAATTCGTCACTGGTGCAATCTGGAGTAAAATATAATAACTTAGTCTTTGCTATCTGCACTACACTGTTTAAAAATTGTATACAATTAAACAGATGTTTTAGCCACTTTGTTGAACATCAATTGAAAGTGTCAGAAGCTGATAAGTGTCAGTTAAATTTGGATTATGAGCATAAATATTACAAATTTTTTCGAAATCCAAAATATTCCAGGTAACTTTTCCAATTTTTTTCTTCATATAATATTCTCGGATTTCAACAAGTATTTTACAAAAATAATTACTCCAGTAGTTCCCAATGTAAGTGCTTAGTAACTAAATTTCGCGATTCATTTTTATTTTTAAGATACCTTGGTGAACTTTGGGGTGGGTTTCATCGAAATCGGCCGAGGTTTTTTCCTCCTGACTGGGTAATGAGTGCAGTATTACAGTATTATTTATTACTATTATTAAGTATTAATATAGTTACACCATTATTACACTATTAAGTATTATTACACAGTATTACGGAACTCCCTTGTATTTACGTCCTTTATTTGAACTACTCGTAAGTCTAAGTAAGCCTATCTCTACTCCGATCAATAACGTGATGCACTCGTACACGTACAAAGCCACGTGTGCTTGTTCACATTAGAGGAGACAACGTGTATAATCTGACAACAGGCAATAGGCAATAGCTGGCAGCAATAGTAATAACACAAATCAGGAATCAAATCTGTTCATAGGTAAAATTACGGATTGACACGCGCTAGACCTGATATTAACGTAGGAATCAATTTTACATGATTGCCGCCCAGATAGGCTAGCCTATGAATAAACAAGTGAAACATTCACCATCAATACGCATGTGTGAAATGGTGTTATATAAATACAAACATATGTGAATTCAAGTAGAATTATACAGTTAAATGTTTGCATAAACAGCTCAAATACAAATTTCGAACAAGAAATGTTTTGCAATATTTTTACAGATAATTTTAATATTTCCATTCTTATTAACTATCATTTTGAACCCTGATTGGGAATAATTTTTTATAACAATCGAATTTTTCAAAAGTATTAAAAATCTGTTCTAAATTCAATATGTTTTTGTTTTTATGAGTTTTTATACAAGCGGGTAAGATAATGCAGTTGGTTTTTAGTTGGAGTTCGCTTTTAAAGAAAATTTGTTCACAATACTATAATTTTACAAAATAATATTTTGCATTCCACAAGGAGTGATATTAATTTAAAACAGAATTTCGGAATATATTATAATCAGATCTAAAGAAAAGAGATCCAAGATAAGGATATGACTTTACTGCATGTAAATGAAAGACGATTGGAGGGAATTACATGCTCGTTATTTATAAAAATATAAAGAGTATGAGTTTTAAAAATTATATTTAAATATAAAACCATAACTTCGAATAGTCATTTAAAAATTCAATTAAAAACTTACATTTCTCCGAAGCTCATGTACATACTGTAAAAATCTTAATTATTATTGTTCAATCGTTTTAATTTGGGCATGTTTGAAAGATTGTCTACATTTTGAACTTTACATGTCTGACATCCCTCGTGGGGTGGTCAAATTTTGTTGTACTTTCTTGCCTTCAAGTAAGTTATCTGAAAAGTATGATACAAAATCTTTAATAGCACAACAATTTATTATACCACCTTAACTTAATTGGCCCTGTGCGGTGATCGAAAATGAATAAATGTTTAGCAGATATTTTGATGTAAGAATGCGTATGCGATATAAGCAGTTCACTAAAAGTGAGTTGACTGCAGAATAATAATATGTTGATCGAGAAAAAAGTACCGTCACTGATTTATCGTGTGGAAGAAGGATTTAGTGAATAAGACATGGACGTATAGGATGTAGGCCAACATACTCGTTATCCTGTTTGGTGTAATAGTTAAAATGTACAAAGATAAGTTCTATGTAACTCCTGATCATTATTTCTATACTTAATCGGTAGGAAGTACAATGTTTGGCTAGGATTGAAAGTCAATATATAAATTATAAATTTACTTATATTTAAACATTTTTTAAAACTAAATTAAATTGACATGTCTGAGCTAATTTCAAAAATAGTAGAATTTGGATAAATATAAGCTCAAAAGACTAATAAAATTAGAATCATCCAAGATTTCGAATAAAACAATCTTTATTATTACTGTCCTCACTAAATTATCACACTTTTACAGTTTTATTCCAGTACTAGAACCTTTTTTCCTACACACAAAATAATTTCAATACCCGAAAAAACTCCCACCATGTGTTAGTTTTTTTCAAGGCGCGTCTGGGGCACCATCTGATTGGAAGGCTTACTACAGTCTTGACGAGGCTGCCCCCATTATTGTTTGAAATATTTGTCAAGAACCATATAGGTTAGATTAGCAATCATTGCAATCATTGATATAATACTTTTTATTGAGACAATTCATTGTATTGTGATGTCCACAAAAACCGCTTCTTATAATGGTGCTAATAAATTATATGATTTGATATAAGAATAATTAGGGACTGATTAAAAAAATTCTGACTCTCAAAAATTTAGAATTATCCAAGTTTCACTTTATTAAGAACGAAAATTTCGCATAACGTACTTCTTTCTTTAAATGTTTACAAATAATAGAGTATTTATTGTGCACAAATTACAGTGAAACCACTCTTTACGAATTACCACACCATCTAAGACGTGAGAAATCTAAAGTTGA
Organism: Homalodisca vitripennis; assembly: GCF_021130785.1. Lineage (NCBI taxonomy): Eukaryota > Metazoa > Arthropoda > Insecta > Hemiptera > Cicadellidae > Homalodisca > Homalodisca vitripennis. The sequence goes on from NC_060207.1 coordinate 191,243,025, forward strand.
ATTCGCCGAGTTGAACCAATAAATAAATCAGCGTCCGTCGATTAATCACTAATTAACAACTATGCGTGTTGAAATAATCCATTGGAGTGAACCATTATAGTGGACATCATTATTGCGCTTACTTCACAGAGGTTGTCAGGACTGCACATACAGAGAGGTATCGTACTTTGTGTCGGTCGTGGTGGCAGTGGCAGTGTAACTGTAGTAGTGAGTGCTACAGTGCTACACAACAATCAATACACAACTAACGACTGGCCGGCCTCGGGCAAGACCTGCCGCTATAATCCGCTTTATTGTAGTGTTGTGTGCAGTGTGCCAACCTACCGACTCAAAATATCTCTACTGTAATTGATTTCGACTGATTACATGTTTGCGAACGCGTCTATTACTGCGAATTAAAAGGACTTTGCCCATCCAATCGTGGCGCGATCGGTTTAAACGTTTCGCTTACACTTGTTCCCTCTATGATGATAATGATCATTAGGCAGCTCTCAAAGAATGCACCAATCGGGCGGATTTAGTTAACAGTGGTCGGTACTTTGTGCTGGAAAACGTGGTTACAACATCCTGTTAGTTCGGTTTCACTTTTAATCGTACGGTCGGGACCGATACAGCTGTCACATCCGTATGTTTACTATATGGTATATTATCAATTTGGAAATCAGTTTGTGTAATATTAGTGGTCGAAACAGGAGCACCTCTATGTCATGTAATTTAGGGTTTTCAATATCTCTATGCAGATTTTTTACAACAAGCCCACCATGGCAAAATTCGGAAATTAATTCTATAAAGTACATTAAAGTTCGTGCAATAAAACACGTAATAGGGGTCAATTATTTATGTTTATCGATGTATTAAGTATATTTATTTATTTATTTAATGAAATTATTTATTTATTAATAAGAATTAATTTCATAGTCAGAGAAAGCATAATTTTGATATGTTCATAGAGTAAAAATGAAATGGTCGAATTGAAAATTTGTTTTGATATGTTTTTCGGTTCATATCAGGTCGAAACTACTTTAATACAACTAAGTTCTTTAAATACGAGTGTTTCGGCCGTGTGGCGGAGCACTATCTTCAGTCAGTGTGTTAAACCTTCACAGCGAAGAAATATTTTAAGTATTTAACTGAATTACAAAAGTTTCATAGTGTTGTCGTTTAATAAAGAAAACATAGGTATTAGGTAAGACACCGGCTGCGTAAACGTAAGGGTAGTAATAATTAAAGACTGTTCATTATTGTTATTGAAAGCAGCTTTTAATATAACATCTCACTTACTACTAATGCAAAAACTAAAACTGTGAACTAAACAGCTATACATGCATAGCATTACACATTAAAGTTTTTAAAATTTCAAATGGCCTACAGCCTAACCACTGTTGTCTTGAAGCCTATTGTTGAGATTGTATAAATTAACATTAAATAACATAATTTGTAAAGAACACAATATAATATTCGGCAAAAATAAATTCGCCATCATTATCTCAAATGGAACAGAATAAAATAGATTTGTATAAGTGTAACCTTATTTGTATTGAGAATTTCAAGCGTTGCTGAACTCGTTACAAACTGTGAGTACGCGTGTCTCCGGGTTAAACTTTCGGAGATCTCGCAGAAAGAATTTCAAAATTATGACCTTGTAAATATTAAAAATAACTAATATTTAAAATATCAAATGATCAATAAAAAGCTATTGCAAAATTTTCAGTCTTAATTTTATTGGGACTACTTCACCAAATCAGTCGGCTATAGACAACATTATCTGCAACCTCCCTAATATCGTGTTTTTAAAACTCCCCCCCCCCAGTGTCTGTGGTAAATACAGCGATTTTCAACCAATATGGTCAAGACGCCGTAATTAGTGGAAAAAATTCATACTGGGGCCCAAAAATTACAAAACCGCAAGGGACACAGTGCCAGAAAATGTCGCTCTCCATTCAAAACAAAAGTGGGACTTTCTAAATTAATCCCAACATTAGAGCAAAAATTTAAAATTTTTAATAGTTATTTACATTTATTTTTATATCTATTTTGTCCAAAAATAACTATCAAAGTTTGGCAAAAAGAACGACAAACTACAAGTGCAATGCTAAAGGAATTGTTATCTCGAGAGAAAAATTTAAGTTTTCTCCGAAATTTATAAACAATCTTGACGCCATTTTAAAACATTTTTCCGGAAATATAAAACGATTTATAGAAAGATGCTCCAAGCAGAAAATTCATATCATGTCTCAAAAGCGATTTCTAAGACTATTTAGGCCATTATTAACAATAAATCAAACCCTTCAAAAATGGTCCAGGTCAAAATTGGAGATCGCCTTGTGGATGATGGAATTGAGGTTACCAACGAGGTTGAAAATGAGTTATGGCTTCAAGGATCCATTATCAGTCCAATTCTCTTCCTTCTTTTCGTTGCAGTATGCTGATGATACGACTCTTTGTTTCAACGAAATTTTGAAATCAGTTATGGAACAAAACGCTTTCGTTGGAATTAACAGTTGTGTCAAATATTTCCACTACCTCAATCTAAAGACAAATTCTTCCAAATCTAACGTTTTGAATTTTGCTTTAAACCCAGTAAACTTCGAGTATGGCCTTTACTCTAGTAGCGTCGTGTTAGCGGACAGTACTAGAAGAAGTCTATTCCTCGAAATTTCTTGGAATTTACCTTTATCCATGTTTGACATGGAATGTACAAATCGACCACGTTTGCTCAAAATTAGCCTCAGGGACTTATGTTCTGAGTTCTCTAGTCAAATACTGCCCAAGTCAAATTTTGATAACGGTGTATTATGGTTTCATTTTTTTCCACCTCACTTATGAATTCGTGTTGTGGGGTGGCTGTGCAAATAATCAATTTTCAAAAGTGTTAAAATTGCTGAAGCAAGTAATCTGCACTATTGGAAAATTGGAGCCCAGAGTCATGCAGGCTAACTTTCAAAAGGTTGCAACTGTTGACTTTGCCTAGACTCTACATTTTTAAAAAAGCGTTGTATTGTGTGTCTTAATATGCCTTGACTACGGGCCAAGATATTCATTCGTACGGGACTTGGGGCAGAGACTACTACCGAATTGGGAGCCACAGGACGGTGATTTATGAACTCTTTCTTTCACAGACAGTGGTTCATTTCATTAACAGATTGCATAATGAATTAAGAAATGCTTTTACGCTCAAGAGGTTCAAAACTCATTTAAAACGCCTTTTAGCGTCCAAAGCATTTTGTAATGTAAACGATTTTCTAGCGTATGACTGGGAGACAAAAAAATAACAAGACTGTCTCCCAATGAAGTGGGAAGCATTGTTGATGCATGAATGCGGAATGTGTGATAAGATTTGTCTAAATGAGAGCTCGATGTGGTATGCATGTCTTTGCTATACGTTATAACGTTAAAAATGAATTCGGGAATATAGAATTGTGGAAATGCTATTTTGTATTGGAGGTATCAAATAGAACTGCAATAAAAAATAAACCAATAATTAAATAAATTTAATTTAATGACCCCTTCGAAAATTACTGTATACTAAACATCTAATTAAATAGATTAATTTTGAAAATGCGTAGTGCTTCTGTGTGTACTTCTAAATATTTAACTCGACATAGGAAGTTTACGTTGATAGAATAGTTCTGATTGAATGATAAAAGCAACGAAGAAACACAGCCACAAAGTAAGATAAGGTATTCAGGCAGTAAAGTGTGTGGGTAAGACAGACAGGTTGCGTGAGAGGCACACCCTACAAGATTGGAAAGGTCCGCACCCGAGCTGGCCTAGGCGGTGACAAGAATGCCACTCTTGTACTTCCCTCTTTATTAGACTAACCGCCTGTCTACATGCTACCTGTTGTCCACCATATAATGTTACTAGAACTCTTCTTTCCGCTCGATACCAATCATAATTTGATGTTTCAGTACTGCCGGTGTTATAGGCCAAGGATGCTGAATTTAGCCAGCGTTTGAACAAATACATAATGTTTCCTTTAGCTCATATAACTAAGTGCAAATGTAGTTTTCACGTGTAAGATGAAAAACGTTATCCTTGTGAAAAACACGCTTCAAACGGCGGCGTAGCCATAATGTAAGAAAAATATGGGGATTAAATCTTTTTCATACATTGAAAATATAGATTAAAATTGTACATTTGGAATTACTTTAGAAGGTATATCTAATGTTTTCAACCAAAATTCAATTATAAATAGAGATAAAGATAAGAAAAATCCACTTTTATAAAACCCATCAAGTTATGATGATTTTAATCTTCATAAAATGGTAAATCTTGTGCATGTAAATATATTATAAATGCTATATATTATACGTCTAGTTGCGCGTTTCACCCTTGACTGGAAAAAACTGAATGAAACTTAAAAATCAATCAATTTTCAAATTTATTACTCAAAATTAAAGCAGTCCTCTTTTTCAAATGTGCTGTACGGAAATATACGGCTGAAATTCCTGGAAGTATGCCTTGATAAAAGGCTTACCTGGACCATGAGGACCATGCTTGCTGCTAGTTGTCTTAGTTATTTGTTCTACTCTAGCCAGGTTCTGATAACAGATTCTACGGCTTAAAAAATCTCCACTTTATCTAGGAGCAGGAGTTGTAAGAATTTACCTCTCGTTTTAATTTTATATTTTTACCTTTTACCTTTAAAATTTGCCTTTACCTGTCCACTTTACCTACACAACCACAGCAAACCTAAGCAGCAACGTCGAGCGTGGCCACTGCTTGGATGGGTGCCCGCTGAGCGATCCTGTGCTTGCAAGTAGTCCGTCTGCCCAGCCATTGGTTGTGGTTCTGAAATCACCTTTGAGCCGCTGGTTCCCAGGTTAAGCGTTAGAGAGGGCTTACTAGCCATAAGAAGATAGTAGTACAAGATATTCTTTAACTTTTGGCATTGACTAACCTAGTTGTGGGGAGCTTGCACAGACCTTTTACCTTTACCTTTTTATCTTTAACCTTTAACCTTTAACCTTAACCTTTAACATGTTTTTAACCTTTACCTTTCAGCATCCTCTGTAGCTAAGGGCCCGAGATTAGGAGAGCTTGAAAAATAATCAATTAAAGAGATAATTAAACGTTAAAAACCATTTAACCATCAGAGTCTTGCAAGGGAGACTTAAAAATTGAAACTGATGAATCTGCTGTGTATCTACATATTGTACGTGCTAAATGCTAGAAACATATGAGACCAGAGGCAACTACCGAAATGAGAAATACAAAACGGTAGTATATTAGCGTTTGCTCTCACCGGCAGATGTTCATTTCATTACTGAATTAATTGCCAAATCAAATAAGCTTCAATATCCAAGGTATTAAAAACTCGTGTAAAACACATTTTAGTGTTAGAACCAATTTAGGGACATACTTGTTAGTAGGAGACTCACCAAGACTCAGCCAATAATAAAAGGCCGTCTATGAAAGTAGGGAGATTGGAAATTGAACGGACATTATGTTGAATGAATATATGATATGAAAATAAGATTTCTCGTGAAGTATTAAAATATCATATCTTTACTGAAATATAATCTATGTTAAAACTGTAAGATTTTATCGGTAACAATATATTAGTATGATCTGATCTGATATCTATAGAAAGATAAAGTGATTGAAATAAAGAGTTTAAAAAGTTGTCCATACTTAGAAACCATTTACGGTATGTTTTACAGCTATTGAATACTTTGAAATGTTTCAAAGCGTTTCGCTTTCACATTCTTCAGAATAATGTTATCATGCTATGTCCGACGCTATGGTCACAGTACAAACACAGTTTCAAAAAAGATGTAATAAATTAAACAAATCAAAAGTATTGTGAAAATGATAAATATTATTATAAAACGATATTAAAAGAAAGCTTAGAAATAATCAAGAAAAACATAACTTTAATAAAGAAGACAGCATCAAACTGTCGAAAAGCTGGCAGCCTGTGATAAGAAGATATATTGGTTATTAATGATGCTATTGGTCGTTGGTTGGTTAAACTTCAGCCAATCACGATAAAGCTCTGCCCTTTTCAACTCGCATAATATAGACGGGTGTTTATTATCGGCAGTTACTGTTCAATATTTACTACTCCATAGCGTGGGCAAAATATTTCAAGAATTTAATTGTGTATTTTGAGGTGGTAAACCAGAAAATTAAATACTATTTATAACGCCAGGCGTGTAGGATGAAATTAGAAAGAATCTTTTTTCAAATTACATAATTTTATTTTCAGCTGTCAATGGACCGCTAGATCATTTTGATCTTATTATGATTTCATTCAGATAAACTGCCAATCTGGACACGATGGGTAAATTATATTCATGGAACTATGTATTCCAAGGAATGGTAACCTAATATTGTATTGACTGTCTACTTTTATTTAGTGACACTAGTTTTGCTTACTAATGATGATTGAGAAATTCTTGCGACCTTGCATTTTCAGCCTAGGTAAATATTGTAATAATTGGCAGAAACATAGTATCATGAATGAAAGGCTAAGGCCCGTGGATCTAATCATGCTGTAAAGTAAGATTAAAATTGCCTAGAAGGTAAACAGCATGATTTCAAAGTTAAATCGGCAACATCCATTTCTTCTCAAACTTTAAGGGTGAAATATAAAAGTCCATATTTTCCTTCCTTATGCTAGCACCCTTGAAATCAATAATAATAAAAAAAACACCATGTTTTCTGCTTTTTAATGCAGCCATCTCTATGAATATTTAAATTTGGATTGTTTATAGGTAACTAAAAGAAGTTTGTATATTATTGTGTGCGGCTTCAAAGAAAAATACTTATTCCTTTCTTATATATTAATACATTGTATGTTTAATTTAATTAACTATAATGATCATTTTACTTTCCCAATTCTCTTGGCTTGAGTTTCAGCTTCAATAGAATGAATCTCCTTTAAGGTTTTATAGCTATATGCACTCCTTTTTTATGTTTTTGACGATGAAAGGTTTGTGACTAGAGTGTTTGGACATTGTCCATTGTTCAGTAAAACAGAAACACTACATTTCGAGACCTGCAATCCTATCTCTTCCTCAGGTAGATAAGTAATCTGGCACAAAATTTTGAAACTCGGAATATTGTTGTGATACTAATTATTTGTATCACTGAACGATAGAAAAGGCCAAACAAATTTGTTACGTACATTGGTTAGCTGAAAGAAACAATCATTACTCTGGAGGTCATTGTTTTATTGCTCTGCAAAAGTTTAAAAAGTTAAGTTCGATATATAACAAATTATAAACGATTTTCAGACAGCATTGTCCTATGAAACCAGTGAATTCTTTAAGAGTTCTATAAGGAATAACTATTCATTTCCCAAAATATAAAACATTTGCAGCACAATTTATAAAATACAACTATTTTCGAGGAACTATTGTCAATTTGCTACTTTCCAGCTCCCCCTGGACCCAAACAAACAGGTGTATTACTTGTAGAAAGACACGTCTTAAATGACCGATCTGCCGGACATGACATGACTGGACACGTTGATTGACGTGTATTAACTAATTGACCAAGACCGACCACACCCATCTTTCCCCCGACCACCCCTCCCCCTCGCCACTAATGGTGTCTTATCTGTACTAATTGATGTCACTTTGCTGCGAGGCGCCGCGCCGCGACATGTGATAACGGCGTCGAGGTCAGAGTATTGATCGCCCGAGCTGTACTTACCAGTCGACACCGCTATTTGTGATAAGAGTTCCAGGAACAATGACTAGAGAGACTGACGTCATAAACCATACCGGCTTTTCTTTTCTAATATCAAATTTGACAGTAAATTCTTTCCCACTTTAGTTGCATTACCCATTGCCAATTGCCAATGATAAATGTAAAATTAATTGCATAGTTTGTATAATTGGATACGGACCATTGTGACCAATTTTAAATATAATAAATTCACTGTTGGAATGGCAAAATCAGTGGAACTGTATTACCGCACACAACAAATTTTACATCAGTGTGAAATATACTTGACTTACAATGTATTTATCTACTCATAAAGCAGCTATGGTGGGAAGGGCTGATTCGACGTGAATTTAGAATTTAGCCCCAGTTAACCTTCCTCTTCCTCTTAGTCTGAATGTCTCTGATGTCGAAACGATGGACGGGGGAGGAGGGGGTTCATTTTGATAATCTTTGTTCTTTATTACCGATCGGTGGTTCTCTTCAGACGAACATGACTCCAGAGTCAAGTCTGCAATAGGATCAGGTTTCAAATGCTCCACGTAAGAGGAAGGTGAACTGGAGCTAAATTGAATTTATTAACGTAATAAATTCGAAAGTAAACAAATTAAATAAGATCTCATAATGAGTGTCGTAGCATATGCTAGTAGAGGATGAATAACAAGCGAAGGCGTAGTGAAGAAGAATTACGATGAAAAGACATAAAGAGTCCTAGGAAGGCCGAAAGTCTAGGTTGAAACAAACAAATCTAAAATTTTTTAGCGGTAATACGTAAAGACACATACTCTTCGGTAACTCGCAGATTGTGTATCTAGAAATGGTAGGAAGTAAAAGGACTCAGACGTACATGTGAATTAGGTCCTGATACGGCCGCAGACATCAAATAGACTAACCACTAGGGATTCCAACTATTATGTTTGGCTTATTATGTCTCAACAAGAAGGAGATTATAGAATTATTTACTAAAGATGAAAGAGTAATACTCGAAGTTCTGAAAAAATTGCATTAAACTTATTTATCGTAAATCTTAAACGAACATGGAATCTAGCTGATAGTGCAAGTGTAGTGTGGCTCAAAAACACGGATTTCAGGAGCAGTGATATTTATAAGACTACATGTGTATGATGCATTCCTAGATTCTCATTCTGCCAGGCAACCGGATGAATTGGAGGGCAACGGATATCCAGTAGCAATCTAAAAAATGGAACAGTAAGAAACCACTAATTATATGTCAATAGGCATAAAATGTAATACACAAGAACCATTTATAGACTCGAAGAACCCTGGTGTAGAGTAACAGAGATCCTGGGGGGAAACCTCCACAATTCAATCGTTGGGCAATACAGGACAAGAAAATTCTCGAGAAGAGAAAGAAATGAGGTAGACCAAAGAGCTGCTAGAGGAAATCAGGTGCGGTGTCCTGAAAGACAAAGCAATCTGAGGCTATGGAAAAGCAGAGATCAATAGGATCATTAAAACCCAAAGGAATGCTATGTATGGGAATAATTAGATGTTCTATGGAATGAGGGAAAGAGGGTGAAAATAAAGAGTTGGCGAAATGATGAAGCTAGGAACTTTTCAAGCTGAGTGACTCTGGGCCTCTGATGAGTTTAGAGGGAGGCGGAAGTTCCTTAGTTATAAGGTATAGTTATAGTAATAAGGTTAAGTCTTTCCAAAAGTATAGAAAACACGATAAGTACAATATCTATTACCTTATTGGTAGGGACATAATGTGGCGAATTCAAAGGAACCCTAACCCGCTTGGAGAAGGTGCCTTGAGGTAGATTCTAGTAATATAACTGAAATCTACAGAAGGCAGAAAAGATATTTATATTTTCATAAAAAACCCAGAATAATAATGAGTTTTCGATAAAACTAAGCATTTCACACTATACTAATTTTGAATTAATAAATACGCTACGCTTAATTAACTGTACTTATAGATCAGACATACGCTGCTGTGGACGAATTACATTAAATAAAGGTTAATGCGCTGTAAAGATAACATAATTTGTTTAATTTTCGAGTGGCTATATGTGGCTAAATGGATTATCAGAACTTTCAAGTGCTTCTTCTTCCCCTTTACAATGGATTTAGTTAATTTCATGTAAATTTAAACTGAAATATTTTGGTAATAATATTGTAATGAGTAATAATAATTTTTAACCAATTTTTAGATTATTAAAAAAATAATATGTTCACTTATCAATTTACTCATCTTTTGCGCTACTTTACATCCTAATTGTACTTTATGCAGAGTGTTAATTTTCGATACAGATATTTGGCGTCAATGAGAAATAGTTTTTTGCTTCAATGGCTATATGAAAAAATTATTAAAGCCAGTTCTTATATAGTTTTATAATATTCACAAATGCTAAAATCCTTAATTATATATTTATTTTAATAGCGCCTTCAATTAAGAACTGCTTTTTCTTACATTCCTTGATTCAAGTTTGTATTATTATAACTACAGGCGTAATAGAAAATCTGCTTTAAGAGAAATAAATATCTGGTTGAAACTGCAACGCGGAAATGCTCAAAATGTAGCATAACTGTAGTAAACAGTATTAATGTACAAATGTACAAATTAGTATCATTAAAAGTGTGATGACTTTATTTAACTATAAGAACTGCTATAAACTATGTATCCAATACTTTTCTTTTAGTGAGTCAACCAAGTTCTGGAAACGCAAATACTAAATAGGTTCTTTTATATCCATTACAAGGTTTATATCTCTTCAGCAAGGAGTCGTAAATAATACTCTTACTTCTTCCGCGAAATAGGCGGAGCGTGGTTGGGTTGTTGTCTTTCACGGAACTCACATTCCTTGAGTCACTTGAGCAAATAGGCAAACTACACGTACCTGTTAAATTATTGAACTCTGTTAAATAGTAACAAATTTGACAAATTGACAAAACAATAACATAAATATCACTATTATTTAAAACAGTCTAATTTTTCTTTCAATTTATACTTCCTAATAAACTTAACTCAAAATACACTTCACATATGTCAGTAATACAGTTTTTCTAAACCAAAATATCGTCATTGTATAATTAATTGTGTTACTGACACTTATAAACAATGAGAGAATAAAACCAAATTTAAAGGAGAAACAGTTAAATCTTTATATGTTATGAATGTTAGTTGATTTTATGAAAAGTTCGAATCAACACTAGAAAGCGCCTTCTGTTAAATTTTAATACAGTCTACGATCGTACGCGCATTTTGTAGTATCAACATTTTTGAAGGCGCATAGTTAAAATGGAAATAAACGTAATGTGCTCTCTACTATTTTAAAAAGATCCTCCGGGTGATTTGTATGGTATTGTTACACGTGTACTTATAAACAAACAATTCTTAAACTTTATGAATTATGGAAAATTTATTCGTGTTGCATATAAAGTTTAAGTAAATTCATTACATTTTTGGATGATAAAGTAATAAGTTAAAAGAAACAAGAAAACGACTGAAAAAAATGTTTTAAATTAATTTTGGGTAATTTGATACTCCCGTACTCGGTTCCAATTCATGTTAGAAATGAGCGGTCACTAGAAATAGTGGGGTGAAATTTGTTATTGAATGACGTGTTTCCTAAATCTCCTGTGGCCACTTAAGATTATTGGGAGATATTTCCACCCTCTTTTTGGGTTAACCTATGACCCCAAATATTCCACGTTAAAAACGATCTATAGTGTATTGTAGAATATAAGGGGAATATTCAAGTTAAAGGGCATAACTACAATAGACATCACAGAAAAATCCAATCTCAATCAATACAATCCAAGGTGTGTTCAAAAATACAATGAACAGTACAGAAATAGTAGGCTACGATAAATAGTTTTCCTATTTATGTAATAAGGGCGATGAGTCTGATCTAAAGAGGTGGGCAATAATGTATTGCATTTAGGCATCTGAAAAAAAAAAACTGAAAACCAACATAGAAACTGTTGGAAATATTATGCACAAGATAAACATGGAGAAATAAGTTAAAAGAGAATTATAATATATGAATACTACACACAACATTCAGGTGAGGTTGCATTCAAAACTTGATGTATATAGCTTATTTCATTAGGTTACATGTGCTACTATGTCAAAAGTTAAAATGCCATACGATTGTACTAAGTCTGTTATCTAATTGAATTATGTGACGATTTTAACGTTGACATCGCAAATATAGAAGATTTACACACTTCGTTAACATTGTAACTATAGCATTGTCCAGTACCATACAATCTAAATAAGGTGTCTCATTGACGTTTGTAACTAAAGCCAGCCAAGAGAATTCGATAGTTACGCCCAATGTCCCGCCAATGGTAGAAATAGGCTTTGTGAACAATAATTCCAATTAGACTTCTGTGTTTTCTCTTCTCTGCGGTTCAGTGTACTAATCTTAATATCAAAATAATTTTCTGACCACAAAACACTCTCTGTTGTAACACACAGAAAACTTAAAATAACATGAAGTACAAGGTTATATTTACTTGTTTGTTTACAAAACAAAGTATGCCAGCTAGCAAACTAAACTTACCTTTATTGTATTAAAGGATGCAAGTAACTCCAAAGGAAAATATAAATTCCCGGACAATGAGTCATTTCTATTTATCATACAAAAATACCAGAAACAGTAATTCCAAAAACTGTTATTCCACTAAAACCGTCTCTTTATAGTTAATTTACTGTGGGCCACTTTTATTTTAGACTTATCCTTGCATACTATATTATTGTAAGTTCTATTTCTGCAAGTTCAATGTTTAGATTTGCTGTGTCCCAGACATGTTTTCAAACTATTTTTATGTATTTTTTCTTGTAATATTATCTGCCTCATCTGAACCAGGCAAATTTCGTTACGTGGCCGCAATACTTTGTTATTAATATAAATTAAGAAAACAGTGTGTATGATTGTTACAACAATATTAGGAAGTATTTCTAGTTTCCGAACTGTCTGTAACTAATTCTTCCTCCAGCAGTGCCTATTACGCAACAGAATAAAATTCTAGATACAGTTTCAAGTTAAAATTCTGATTACAAATGCCTGATTGAGCTATCAAGTATTATAAAATCTTACATAAATATATTTCTATTGATTAAAGTGGACAGAGCAGAGCCGCAAAGCACATCGTTGTTATCGCAATGTGATAAGGTTAAGGTATTGGTCATAATGTTATGGTGCCTTTCATTCGAAACTGAACAAGTTTCATCATTTGACAGTTTATAATAACGCTATTTCATTGGAAATGACGTATAAAATAATTTAAGTTTTGTGTGCAGCTAGCTGATCTAACCCCTAAACTACAATATTTGTCTTCCTTCAATATGAATAACCGATCAAATGGAGTATCAAAGAACCCAACAGTACGTAACAAAAAAGTATCGAACAGATGGGTAGAAATATGGACAGCCTACTCTTCGAAATTTTGACTCCAAAATTAAAAGGCTTTTTTCTTAGACTAAGAGGAACCTTCGTGCCAAGTTTAAAGTCCCTAGGACCTTTTCTATCAAGAATTATTGCACAAACGTATAGACGGACGGATAACGACACGATTAAAAATTTACCCTTTAGGATCCTTAATAAATGAAACTGAAAATGCGATAATACATGAAACGTAAATTAAAAGAACAATTTTAAATCAATTTTAAGAATCTATTTACTCAGCTTGGGGAGGCAAGAATTTTGTAAATTTAAATGACAATATATATTTATCAATGCGGCAAATATATAGTGTAATAAATAATGCTAATTTCTAATGATACGCAGTTGTAAAACATTTTTATTGCACAAACAAGTATTGTTACTGTATATAAAAGGAAGAGTTTAAAATACTCACACAACTAGTTATTTAATCTACTATTTAAAAATCAATTTAAGAGCCAGACGGGTCAGTGCCTTAATTGTTTATGGATTGAAGATGCAACGAGAACTGTAGAAGATGAAGCAGGAGTAGTGAATGAGAGAGTCGGTCTGTACTCGTATATCAGGTGGGCACAGGGACAGACGTCTGAGTGACAGAGAGACGGACAGACAGACCTGTCCACTCTGACAGCGACCAGTGATTCACGACGGACAGATGGCTTCAAACGGCAAATACAAATAAATCCTGCCCTGACAGACCACAATATTTAAACAATTACACCTTCAGATCGAAATGATTCACATTCATCACTGGAAGAATGTTGTGTCAATGGTTCACTAGAATCATTTCAAATTTCATCACTAGAATTCAGTTGGTGCGGTGGGTCAGTCATGATTTGGGCAACCCTTTCAAATCCGAGTCTTTGGTCTCTTTGGTATCCTCGTGGTTATCAAAGAGGCCTCGTTATTTTTAAAATAGCTATTTTAAGTCTACTTTGTGATATTTTAAGTTCCTTATCTTTGTCGATCATGAGACTTTGGGGCTATGAGTTTTTTTAACTATTGGATCCTCCAATTCTTTGAAATCAGAGATTAATGGGTTTTATCAGATAGAACATCTGTCTCCTGGGCTCCAAAATTGATGGTAAAAACCTCATTTTTAGGGAATGGACATAGTATTAAAATCGTAGCTTCTTTAGTATCCATTATCGCCAGGTAAATGTGACGCTGTTTCTTTTTCACAGCATGTCAGCCTTTGTTATTTACCTCTATACTATTTTTATACAAGTTTTGAAAAGTGTTCTCTATAGACTTTAATTTGACACTATCATTGCCAAAGCATCAGAAATCTCATCTTATCAGATTTTAAATTAGAAAAGTGATGACAATTTAAATAAAAAAATAAAATAAAAATAAACATACAAAACAAAATAAATAGAACTAGCATGTTAAACACTAGAAGAAGAACCAAATGAATGAGAAAATATTTTAAACGTGTAGAACAGTATGAGGGAATAATATTAACTACGTAGACTGCTAATATACACGCTGAGCTCATATTGTGGAACATCAAAGTTTTATTAATATTAAACTGATACAACGGAATATCGAAAGAATTGAAATAATGTAACAAATTTATTGCACAGACGGACGGAATGTCCTTTGACCTTTTAACCCCAAAATCAAGAGATAGTTTCCTTGAACCAAGAGAACCCTATATATACAGTCTAAGAATCCTTGGAGTTTTTTTATTTAGAATTATCGCACAGACAAATAGGTAGGTAGAAGGGCTGCCCTTCAAAATTTTGACCCCGAAGTCGACAGCGTTTTTCCTTGCACCAGGAGTACCCTAAATACTAAGTACCAAGTCTCTAGGACATTTCTACCAAGAGTTATCGGACAGACAGACAGACATAGGGTCAAAGAGACGACTTTAAGTAGTCCCTGTTAGATAATTAATTGATAACCTGCAAAGGTTTAGACCTTTATTCCTCTACTAAGATACCTTCAAGGCCAGAGTAAATCGTTCTTTATTACAGAGATACAAGTTTACATCAGAGTCCTGTATATTTCAGACATATATGATGTAATAGCGTATAAATGTTTATTTTATTTAACCAGAATTAATATTTTTTATCATCAAATACTAATGAAAAATAATAACTGATTAAGATCCCACACTTTTCCTACTTTTATATTGTACCAATGCAACATAATGCGAAACAATAACAAGTGAGGTATTACAGACGGATATACATTATGATTTGATGACTAAAAAAGTGAAGATTGTTTGACGTAGACCTCTGACACATTATAAAAGTCTAAATAATGTGCTGTGATGATAGTGAACATCACGTTCATAAGGTATTTTAAATAATCTTTTTAATATATGAACAGAGTAGTTGTAAGTTGTACCGTTAATTTCCACTATATTTACCCGCAGTCAACATAAAGCTCTGAACGTCTCACGAGGCGGGGATGGTAAATTGCTAGCGAACAATATCGGAATACCGGTGTTTACAATTTCTATTTACAAATCACAGTTGACATGATTAGTTATTCCGACCGGCGAACCGAAAGTTTGGTGTTTTGGTTCTGGTAAACAGTGGTGTGGCCGATGTTTGGGCAGCGCGGCCGCCCGGCGGTTTGGTTGAATTATGGTTTCAAATTTCTGTTTGTTTAATTGATTTTACGCAGTGGATCTGCTCTCTGGTGGACGCGGACGCTACGGTCGACCACCGGTCACGCTGCTCCACAAACAGCGTGGATTTCTGTTGTCGTAGGATTCCGGCGAGTCTTTCACAGTCGAACAGTGATAAAGGCACGGTTGCCTTGCGATGAAACAGAAGTGCAATTATTTCTTTGCTGGCTGACATTTATAGGTACGTCAGATTATTTGTTCACAGGGTGAAACGTCATAAGTCGCAATGTTACTCAGGAGTGACGCAATCAAAACTGTAACCGTGACGCACTAACGGCCATCCTGTTAAGATACGCAATAAAAACTTAAAATATTTTAAAATGATTATTTTCAGTCATTGTATTCAAGTTGAACGATTTTGAATGATGAATTATACGATTCTTGATATATAGTGTGGGCATATTGGAAATCACGATTTCTGAACATCTTAGTTAATGGTCATCCAATTTAGATACCCGATAAAAACTATGTTTAAAATTGTCCTTTTTCGGCCCTTATACTGAAATTTCCCTAGAGTAGGGGAAGAATGCAAGAAATTTACCACTAGCACGCTAAACTGATACTAAATTTCAACACAGTATTTGAAACGATGAATTACACGATTCTTGGGATATCGTATGGACAAATGGGAATTCGCGACTTTCGACATCTTAGTGGGTTGGCAGATGATCACCCAATTAAGATAGATGGTAAAAACGGTGGATGACTAAGCAAAGCTTGTTTAACGCTTTATTCAGGTCCTTAGGTCGGCAGTAAAGTGGCTACTGATGGCCCACTCCAGCACAATGTCTCCGAGGCTTTTACGCCGTCTTGCAGCGCTCCGGGAGGTCTGCGTTACAAGAAAACACGCTTAGCCCAGCACCTCTGGCTTGCTCCTTTGGACATTCTCTGTTGGGCTTTTTATAATACTGATAGGAAGAGAGAACAAAGCTTCACATCATATTATAAGGCCTAATGGATTCTATTCCAGATATGTGAAAATATAACTTAAAATAATATTGTATTCTCATTGTTTTGCTGCAAGCAAACTGGAATGTGATTTTAATCACAAAAAATTATGAAAAATAACTAATATTTGAGTTTCGTTGTTGAAAAAACTGTTTTTATCTATTGTGTACATTTGTAAACTCGGTTAATCACTATCATTTGTATATTTTAAAAATCTATTTGTGAATTCTGCCACAATACAATTAATTTTAGGGCATCGTCTGCTCGTTTTTCCACGCATAATGGTGTTTAAAAAAATATGGAGATTTTGCAAAATTTTGGCCGCAAGACTCAAGCCTTACGGAAATTATTCTTTTTAGCATTATGAATTTTATTCGATAAACTTTTCGATCTTCTATTGAACCCACGTGTGTAAATTCAAATTCCAATGAGACGAATATTACGGGAACAAAGTAATAATAATAATAACAACAATAAGTTTCCCGTATCTGTCCTACTCTGCTCACTTTATCTGCTTTTAAATTTATAATGCTACCATTGCAGAAAAATAAAGGGTGAACGCTCACTTTTGTAAACCAAGAGTAATTTCTAATTGTTAAATAATCTCATTAGGTGTTAGAATATTGACCATTAGGTAATGAACCAATAAATTCATTCTTGGCGTTAGCATAGTAAAATTATTGAACTTCTTATACTTTTAGTTTGTTACTACTGCGATGAGATCTAATAAAATATTGTACGTGAAAGGATAATACAGTATGTGTATATATGGGAGTGTTTTCCAATAAATTACTATGTTTATGTTTTATAACTCATGCCCTAACTTGCGAAATCACTTTTAAACTAAAATTTTATGAACATACATTTCTCACATACAGTATTATTATAAAACCTTGAATTTAAAGATGTTGAAAATGTATATAAAGACATGCAATTAATGTGAGTGTTGTAGTTTAAAACATTGTTCTGTATTCTAATGCAGGACACGAGCTAATTCCTCTCTGGCTAGATACTAATAATGCTACCCTGAGGACCCATTCTGTCCTGGCGGTTGCTTCACCGTACAGGACTAGATCACCTACTCTCCAGGGACAGCGACAAACTGACTTACTTATATTAATGGTAATAATTTAGTACGTAACTACAATATATGTACTTGTACTTTGCTAATTAACAGCGGTTCTAGATATAGTCCAGTCATCGAGAGACAATGTGATAATCAGTAGACAGATTTTCCCGAGGAACTGTTTTCGAGGAATTCCTTTATCAATTCCACGAAAAACTAGGTTTTGTACTTATTATATGCACATTGGCCCTCTGATCTTAGACATATAAGAAGTTCTTTTTGTCCGTACTATGTCAAACACATCGAAAGAACTTTGACTCTGAGATCGTCTGTTTTGGGTTATCAAAATATAACCTGGTTAATACCTAGGAAATTCAATTTTATAGATATAGACCTACATTAAAGTACTGAAAAGATAAAACCCGATTCAAAATTTAAATATAACTGTGCATTCATATAAAAGTGGAAACAGGCAGATCTTAAGGGAAGCTATTTTGAATAGTGATGAGAAGTTTGTAATTTAGAACTAGTTTACACAAAACAATAACTGATGGCTGTTGTGGATTCTGAGATGTGCTATTAAAAGAGTATAAATTAAATATTATTAATCTTGAAATCCAGAGCCACAGCCACATATTTATTCCAGTGGATGGTGGGGGGGGGGGGGGCCAAGCCCTAAATTTGCCAACCTAGTCCACCACCTAACTATAGCAATTTTAAAATTACCTTTTGCGCTGCTGCTAAATCAGCCTGTAAATAATCCAGATGTACTTAATAATAAATTATTATATTTGTTACTAGCAATTACCAGCGGCTTCGTACACAATTTTCAAAATCTAAGAACGTCCTTCTAAGTGAAAGCATTTATGATGTAATATGATGAAATCTCACGACATACCTTAATCAAACTTAGGTATAGATTTGGCACTTATTATTTCAGTGTCGTGGTTAAGAGATTAAAACTTTAAATGCAATTTTTACTGGATCACTGCAGGTTTTGCGCATGTTGAAACATACATTTTAGTTTGATTAAATTACATTTCTGGCGCTAGAGTTGTGGCGCTATAATTGTAAATTACGGATTTTAAAATTTAGTTTTGTGTTATACATGAGGCAATTTATTGTTTACAACGTTTATCGCCTGAATCTTAGCAATAAAAAAATTGCCACTAAATTTTCATTAGATATAACGGGCCTTACAAGAAAAGTATAAAAATCTCTTAGTTTAAAGTGTGTTATTGAGTACGGTAGGTTTAAATAGATAATAGGGTTTAGGACTATCGCCATAGGTCGTATGTTACAAAATGTTTAACACTAGGTATCGTATCCCACTTTCACATGTGCTTGTGTGACGCGTAATTGTGGTCTTGACTTCTCGTGCTCGTAACTTGTGCTTGAGACATCCTGTACAGTGACAACGCCTGGATTAATTTTCTCCTGTTAGGCATTTTTTTCCTGGAAGCATTTTGTCCTAGCCTCCAAGCAGTTTTCGGATATTACAATTTTTATTTTATTAGTGGTATTCCAATGCCGCACGTTGTAGGATTTAAGTACTTTTTTATGAATGAAATTTCTTACACCTGTCGAAGAGGGTGGATTTCAATTTTCGAAACGTAGTGCTATACATTTTGTAACATGTATCAATAGGACAGTCTGAAAACATACCTACTATAGAAAACTGTTATTGTTAACCAAAAGTGTTGTTTTTCAAAGGGAAAAACAGTTTGAGCATGTCTCTGTGTTCAAATAGTGTCAAAGTGTCGACTGTCTAGGACGGTTTGTAGGCGTTATGTCTTAGAGGGTGTCAGGATTGCTTACTCAGGATTGTCCTAACATGGCTAGTGCACCAGATGCATGCTGTTTATCCTCTTTGGCTATCTGTCACACTGTAGGACGTTATGACATAAATATTCATGTGACTATCATTAAAATTACTCCAAATTACTGGAGTAAAATTACTGTTTTTTCTGATCTATGGTAACATTTTTGGTCTACAATTGAAAAGTGGAGCTTTATGTAATAATTAATATCAGTTAACCGCGGCTTCGTATATTTCTGATTCGGGTGAATTACATTTTCGACGTTAATATTGAGTTCCTTGTTGTTACGATAAAAATAATATGTCACAAAGTGTATATTTATGGCCATTTTAATTTATTCCGCTTATATTAATATTAGTAAAATGAACAGTTAAAAATATATTTTTACTAAAACATTTAATTTTGTTATCTCGACATTTTCTTACTCTGTGCTCAACAGTGGCTGCAGAAGAGTTTGAAATAACCCGACTTTGTTTTACGTACTCGTATACAGATTAGATTAGTTTTAAAGTAGAAGTACAAGTAAGCAAGCCATTATCAGCCTGATATATTTGTTAATATGTATCAGTGTATGTGAATATAATAAATGTATTTATGTATAGTATACATTTTCTCTAAATCCTGGAATACTAAATATTATTGTTTTATAGTAACAGTGTTAAACCGTTTTTTTCAACCATTATTTTTTCCATTCTAATTATTTATTTATACTGAGACTACTATTTTTGAAAATACTAAAAAAATACTCAGTTAACTACTATTGAATTTTATAACACAACAGTTATCATTCAATTATTTTTTTTAAATATTTGCCTTTATTAGCCAAATTATTACGGTTGATAAAGATTTTCTAAACTTAGTAAAAATAAAATTTGATTTTTAAGCATTTACTGTAACTTCTGGTAAAAATGGTTTAAAACTGCCTGTAAATGGAGCCAGTTTTACTCGTATTTATTTAAAATCTAAATCATTTAAAGAGATTAAGTTTTATACTTTTTGTAACATATAATGATGAGTAATGTCCGAAATCCTCCTTTCCGTTCTTAAAAAGAGTCAAACTTCTTGTTTAATTACACTTATGATGCTTAGCAGATTACTAAATAACTGACGCAAATACTGTCGTATATAATTGCATTTAATTTAAAATAAACAATTTTGAAAGACTGGAAAGCAGTATCAAAAGAATACGAATAGCAATAAATTTTATAACGAATAAATAAAATAACTTTTTGATGTAAGTGAAGTCCTTATTTATAAAGTTTCACTGCCGAGCTGGTTATAATTATTGTAAATTCACGAAGGAAGGTACTGTAGCGCAGTCCACGGTAACAGCTCGACAATTAAACCCCAAGCGGCTACCCTCCTTATCACTCCGCCCGTCCGAGCCCGCCCTGGCCGGCTATCTTAACAGTTTCCCGCCAATTTCATTAGCGACCTGCATCTTGACTTCCGCCTCCACCCTCAATTAGGAAGTCCGTCTGGCGTGTCCCTTCCTCACCCAGATTATTTTAATAACGTTGTTTATGAATTCGGAGAGTAAAATGTGAATCTATTTCATGATTGCCAGTTAGTTTATAAAGTATATATTATTTCTAAAACGTTTTGTATCGATTAAGGATGGACCTTATTAGGTTTTTTCTTTAAAAAGAGGATATTATAGAATTGTAATGTGTCACCTGTAAAATAACAAGTTACCTGAAAAATAATGTACACCACACTTAAAAATTACACGATTGTGTTTTGTGTTACAAAGAAGGAGTTCGACAGACTACATGTCGCGTAATTGGTTTCATTATTGAGATACGTGTCTTGTTGACGTGTCTAGATTGTAATGAATTCCACAGTCTTGACTAATTGGAAATGAAGGTACATTCATAGTTTCAAGTCTGTAGCTCTCGAGATATCACGTAGAAGGCAGACTGACGAAAGGTTTTGCTAGCCCTTCACTGTTGCCAATGGCACAGTACGACGGTTACCGCAAGATAACCGGATCAAGCAACGTCCAGCGTGGCTGCAGCTTGGATGGGTGACCGCTGAGCGATCCTGTCCTTGAAAGCGTCCAACTTGCCGGGTTTTGGTGGTGGTGGTTCGGAAGTCATATTTAAAACGGTGGTCCTCTTTTAGCACTTACTTTGCTTGGTAAAATAAGACATTCTTTGACTTTGGAATGTTAGCAAAATGTGGAACAAGTCCACAACTCAATCTGTTCTCGAAGTATCCTGCGAGTAGATAGATACCCTTTTTGCTAGAGCTTAGCCAAATCTCATGGAGGTAAATGCACCATACTAGAACTCGATGTTACCTATTTTGTAATGATTTATGCAAAATAGAAAATCCGTTCGCTCTTGAGATATCCTGCGGACAGACAGACATACAGACAGAACAAAATTTTGGCTAGGCGCCTGAGTGATAAGCTTCGTTGACACCTGTTAATAATAAGTATTGTCAATGAATATTTTATAAACAGGAATATTTTTGACCTAAAAGCTCGTTGAGTAAAATAAAACCAAGATCGTTTTCATTCCGCTTAATCTATTTATACAAAGATATATTTTTAACGAATGGAAAGAAATAAGAAAATATTAAATATTCATCCAGGCAACTTTATAACATCTTGATAAAATCAAGACTCAAATTTGAGTAGTCTTGTTTGGTACTTGAAAAATACAGATGGAACCGGAAAGACGTGCCTCCTAGTAAAAAACAAAATATGCATTACGAAAATGTTCTATTATTGTGTTTAACCCTACAAACAATAAAACATGGATTATTTAAGTACCATAAATGCATTTTTCGTAGAAATAAAGAAAATGTTAAAGTACAAAGAGGAATAATTTACAAATCTTGCTTAGCTTCATTTACCCTTGTTTTCATTTAATTTCGAAGGGAAAAGAATTCCAACCGTAATAGTTGGCTAAGCTATAAGTAGAATTCAAATTTGGTAAATAATGATAATTTCACCTTTATGGTGACGTGGTAACCACAGGTCCCTGGGACTGCCAAGCGCCACGCTGGCGTCACAACACGACAGGCTAAGTGCCATCCTATCCATATTGTATAGAGCAACACACAGCACCAAGGGACTCTACAACTAATGTGACCCATACATATTAAACAATATAATGCACTGGGAGCCGAAACCAATTTTCGTTTGTCACTTGAGTCTGCTATCCGCAGCACTAATGGATAGCTGCTGCCTGCACTTGATCCATTAGTCTAGCATGGAGAAGAACTTCACCGCCATAAAGCGATTAAATATACTGTTCAACTTGAATCGTACGCACCGAAAAGTATGGATGTGTCCTTTGCTGGATAATAATTATAGACACGTTTGAAATATTTGTTGCTGTTGAAAGTTTATTGTTTCCTCAGTCTTTGTGCGAAAAACTAGTGGCTCATGAAAATATATGTACAATATATATAATATGTATTTTTATAATATAATATACGAATAAAAACCAGAGTTAAAGTTGTGTTTGGTCGACCGAATAAGGGAAGTTGTAATATAAATGCAGGAGTTGTTTATTTTTCAAAATTATTGTTTGTATTACTGTACTAATTACAAAGTTATGATGAATATTATTTTAAAATAATGTAATTAATTTATAATCTAGCGTGGGTAGAAAACTATTCTAAGAAATGAAATCAAATGTTTTAATGTATTATATTAATTGCATGTGTGTTCAATTTGCTTTGATGTAAAATGTAAATATTAAATCCAATAAAAGCTGTAAACCGTCAAAACCTATATGGAAAATAAAATAACATACGAAATCATAAATTAAAATCTCGAATTAAATATGTTCTATATAAAACATTTTATAATCTTTTGCTTTAAACAAATTATGTTGGATTACATTACATTGGTTATTCATTAATAATGATGGAAATGTGTAATGAACCTCCGAATATTCTACTCATTCAATACCAAATATAAGTAAACATTGGTACTAAAAAAATTAACTTCAAAATTGAACACACACACACACACACACACACACACACACACACACACACACACACACACACACACACACACACACACACACACACACACACACACACGTATATATACATATATATTACATATATAACTATATTTATGTATATATATATATTTATATATTATTATATATTATATATTATAATTATATATATATTATAATATATATATATATATATATGTATTTATTATATAATATATAATATATATATTATATATATATATATATATATATATATATATATAATGACATGGTAGTTTATTAATAGTTTGAACAGTTTTGTAAATATTATATTTATTTTGGCCTTTGTAGAACTCAGCTGATAAAAAAGTAAGAATAACAATTATATATTTACTGTTGAAATGGCGTGAAAAACTTCTATAACATTTATTAAAGGTTTTAATGAAATGAAAAAATGAAAAATGCCATTAATGAAGAGGCGGAGTTAGGCGGAGTCAAGCCCTCTCTACCACTCCATCTCAATAAACAACTACTCCTCTTATATTCTACAATAAACACTCTTGCTATCTCAAAGGGTTCCAAGATAGTAACGCCAAGGTTTTGAGAAATATACCGGGTGTCCCAAAAGTCCCACCCCCCCCCTTCTAACTTTTGAACGGAATTAAACAAACCAATATCCTTTGGAGGGTAGTTATATAATGACAAATGATGATTTTTGCGTTACATGAGAACTTAGCCCCTCAACCCAAAATGGGGCTTTATTTTTGCTAAGAAGTAAATGTGGGCCATTTTGATCATTTACTTTGAGCTTAAAAAAGGTTGAGGTAAGATTTCAACGTTAAGTTTAATTATTTTAAGTTTTATTTAGCACTACTTAGTATTGAATAAGTCTGAACAGATTAGTTAAGCAAAATAGTCATTTTAGCGTAAATTTTCAATAAAACTTTGACAAACCGTTGTTTCGTACTGGATTGAGATAGAGACCTCTAGTCTGTGGCATTGTTCTTCTTTTATAAATACCTTTAAAATGAAGTGTCATTTGATGGGGGTTTGCGTTTAAAAATTTTGACTTGACCCCCAACCCCCCATTTGGGATGAGGGGCTAAGTTCTCATATAGCGCAAAAATCATCATTTGTCATTATATAACTACCCCCCCCCCCCAAAGGATTTTGGTTTGTTTAATTCCGTTCAAAAGTTATAAGGGAGGGGGGGGGTGGGACTTTTGGGACACCCGGTATAAGTTATAGTATAAGTGAACTAGATAATTCTCATCACTTTTATTTACTCCAAATTTACTACAATTTAGTTGTTACATTAGTGGTACGTGCATTTCCCTTAAAAACATTAGTCAAGCTCTTTCAATATAAGATTTCAAACTGGTGATGCCTGCTTATATAAAAAAGGTATACTTCGGTTACTGTGAATCAAAAACTATAGGTAATCAATCGGTCTTTATAAGTGTAAGCAAACTGAAACAACACTTAAGTTATTTGATAATAAATAATTATAGTTCATTTATTTAATAATTATAAGTTATTTGTCAGGTATGAAATGTTTTAATTTTATACGTTATAAACATCTGGTAAGGTTTGAAACCGGCGTTTGAATAAAGTTTTGAAAATTGTACGATAAAATTACAGCAATACTACTGAACACAACCTCTAATATGATGTCTAACCGATTGCAACTAAACTTGCACCGACTGTTTTTATCCTGCCTAGAACAAGTTTGTAGCCCCATTCATTAAAAGTTTCAGCATTTAAGCTCTTGACATTAATCAATTTATAAAATATTTTTCTCAATTACTTCACAACAGAGAGAGGTTATTAAAACGACCTGATGTAGTGACATTTTACATTTATACATTTATTTATATAGCCTACTTAAATATAAAATGTGTACAGAATTGTACTGTACAAGACTATTTATAACTCAAGAGTTAATTTACAATTAATTTACTTCAAGGTAAATAATTTGGATATAAATTTACAAGTAGAAGTAAAAGTGCATTACCTGAGATTGTATAAGGTCAATACAACAGAGCTAATACTATAGAATATAGAATATTCTCAGTTGCAGATGTTGCCTCAGGGCCGATATTCCTGAGTACACGGCAGAAATCCAGGACATCGTGTTACCGGAATTACTCAGGACACAAGGACCGCGGCAGGACCCTGCCGGAATACTTAAGCATTGATCCTGGCCGAGCAAGTGATTGAATTAATTAAACAGAGGATCTGAGACCAACCCCTCCATTAGCATGCAATCTGGTGGATAAGACTATCTCGGCCTTCTGGTTTTAGATGTGCGAACAGATAATTGTCTTATCTTTTTGTTAAGAATAAGAATTCACTATCAGGTTTATTAAGTTATGTGTCTTCAGATTAAAGATAATACATTGGTAACATAAAGATTAATAAATAGACGTTACACATTTTATATATATATATATATATATATACACTATATATATATATATTAAATAAACAAAACAAAAATACTATATTAAGTTTTATATTGCAAAGGACCTATGAATTTTTGTTGTTAGGGTTGAATGGGCTAATATATTAGAGACATTGGCACTCAGAGAGCTATAATAATATATATGTAAATATGATAAGATTCACAAGTACTAGTACTAATTGTTGCCATCATTTTGTCCACATGATCCTGTAGTAATCAGGTAGAGAAATAATTGGATACTCGCAATAGGGAAAGGATTTCAGATGTATGGATCACCGTTACTGCAATATTTCTTGCCTCATTGAATCAGGAGTGGCCGCCAATTGGGTTATATTCAAAAACTTTTGCTATCAGTAAGGTAAGTGAAGATAATGTGAAGAAATCACACTCTATCACACTTAACTTCAATTTGAGCACCCAGTCCACAACAGACCATGGAGCACAAAAAATAAAAAAATTCTTTTTTTTGCTCAGCTTGCAACAGCATAACCTGATATATCAACATTGGCACATTTCGTAACGATGCATCTGAAACAATAGACCGGATCGTGATTGTTGGGAGGGGAGGGATACACGTCTTCGGGCCTCACGTTTTTGTTATGGCTAGGTCTAAAAATCTTAATATGTTCAAGTTTTATGTTCTGTGATATATACTATTGTTCGAATCTGTTTAGAGTTCATAGTTAATTCTTTTATTAGCATTAGTGATATTGGTAGCCAAAGCAGCGTAACTTGATGTGTTGATCTCTTCATTGAAATGATCTCTACACTTTTGTTAAAACTCATCATTGTAAATGACAACACAAACAAAATCAATTATGTGACAGTCAGATGTCTCTCATGGTATTTAGAGAATTCTGTAACTCCACATCTTTATACACCGTATAGAGGTCACTCATTTGTGACCTCTAACAGCGACACCATCGGAAACTCTTGCCGTTAAAACTATAAGAACGCCTAAAGTCAGTTAAGATATCATAACAGAAGATAAGTTAAGATATAACAGAAATCACCTGTATGTGTTCTTTGTTTAGATGAACCAAAATCTGTTGTTGTGGTTTCGAAACTGAGCATATTCTATCTATCAGAACACGACTTATACAACGATATGTCATGCCATGTTATACGGCTAAACCAATACTTTTTCAGCATATCCTGTACCTCACAGAACACGACTTGTACGAGATGTCATGCCATGTTATACAGTTATACCAATACTTTTTCAGCATATCCTGTACCTCACAGAACACGACTTGTACGAGATGTCATGCCATGTTATACAGTTATACCAATACTTTTTCAGCATATCCTGTACCTCACAGAACACGACTTATACAACGATATGTCATGCCATGTTATACGGCTAAACCAATACTTTTTCAGCATATCCTGTACCTCACAGAACACGACTTGTACAATGTACAACGATATGTCATGCCATGTTATACGGCTAAACCAATACTTTTTCAGCATATCCTGTACCTCACAGAACACGACTTGTACAACGAGATGTCATGCCATGTTATACGGTTATACCAATATTATTCAAACATATACTATATCTCACAGAACCCAACTTGTACCAGGGACAGTGTCTTCTTACTTCTGTACAGATATAGTTTGAATCAGACTTCATTAGAATCACCATTATAAACCAGTAGATATATTAAACAAAAACCAGCCCAGTTTAATAATTTTCAAACAACAAACACCAAAAGCTATTATAAACCCAGGAGTTACAATAGTATCTATAAAATACACCTCATCATAATGGTATTACGATACGCCTCCAGTTTTAGTTATTTTGACTGATATACGTTCAATGGCATCCGTAACCTATGTCAAATACGGACCAAAAATAAAAATTTAAACCAGATCTTTTTTATAATTTACAATTTTGTAATAAGTAGCTTAATAAAATCCTGGAGCTTTGTTCATCATCAGCGCGTTATGCATTGGCATAACATAATTGTCCTTTTTCTAGTTGTGTTTCTACATATATTCTTCCTCTCTTTCTCTTCGTAATAGTCCTTCTTCTACCCAGAAAATGAGTGATAAATCCTCTACGTCATATTGGGAAGAAATCCTGTGCAGCAGCACTTCGTTTTTCCTTTTCTGACACGGTCCCAGTGCTAAGCAGTTGATTCTGTTCTACGCATTTTAATTATTTCAGATATTCGATGTCTTCAGAAGAGTTAATTCTGTAAACTTCCTTGGACAGGTTATCTGTACAAAAAGTATCACGGAGTGATAACACCCATCAGTAATAAAGATTTTAAATTAATCTACGAGAAAGAGTATTGTAAGTAACATAAACATAAGCAAGTCCTCAAATCAATTGATACCATCCTAAACCCTGAACAATGCTTGGGCCTTTGATGCTAATAAGTCTGAAATGACATATTTTAAAAACAATGTGAATTCACAAAGCCCACATTGTGTTTGATAATAGGGAATATAATAGGAGATAAATACTGGTTGTAAACGAATGTACCGCAGTGGTTGAACCGCGCCAGGCCTACCACCACACAAACACCACATAATCAGTTTTACATATTTAGTCATTGTATCATATTCCGGCGAAGTTAACTATGGCCACCAGTTTATTACACACCCCATTTATTTGTTATTGTTCATCCGACTATAAAACAACAGCCGCTTTATTACTTTAAAATATTGCATCCTCATAGGATGCGCTTAAGTCTAAACTGCATCTTTAAAGGGATTGACTCATCAAGAACAATAATTTTTTATTTTCAGCGAACAGCTGATTCTCAAAGTTTTAAGATCATTGAGGGTTTTCTTCGACCATAATGGCTCCAAGGAAGCCAAATTATCCATGCATTAAATATCTATTAAACCTGGCTTTAAAACTTTCTCTCACGACTTCTGATAAAATTTTCCTCTGCCCTAGATCTACGGAACGGATCTTATTCATGGACCCTGAGAATCTTTAGGTACCATGTTTACATTATGATCTTGAACACTTTCAATTCTAGTTCTATAGATCTTCTGGTAATATACTATCCACATATTTAGATACATTGATATAATACTCTGCGGTTAGCTGTAGTTATTTTTGGAATGATATATTCCTATACTATCCATGTTACTCCTCACACCTAATGGTAAAGGGTACGAGTAAAGAGATAATGAGATGAGTCCAAGTATTTGGCAAAACACCTACAAGAAGCCAAATTTAGCATAGTCTAACCAGCATTAGCAATCGTTGCACATACAGCTTCGTATCATCTGACTCAACCGCCATTGGTTCAATGGAACTTTACATCCTATGAGCGGATTTTCTCTGACATGTCAGCAGGTTGCATATCGGACTGGATATCCAATTTTTTTCTCTTATCGCATTTACTCTTGACCTGTGATTCCAAGTGATTTCACCCTTTCACACAGATTTGAAATGAGTAGACCCATGCAACTAAAGCAGTGACTGACATTCGGACCGGACCTTTTCCTAAGCTCAAAATTAATTATGCAAATTGTTGAAGGCCACTGATTTTCAAGCAACTATTTTGTTTGCAGCTGTATTGAGAATCGCTACTCAATGTGGTTTTGAACATTACAAAACTCCTTTTAAGTTGTTTTAATCAGGTAAAAGACGCGCTGTGTTTCTAGTACCGCTAGATTTTGTGGAGTTTACATGTCAAATTGGTATCATGAATTAGAATCGTACAAATTCAAAACATACACTGTGAAATACCGAATGTAATGAAACTTTTAGAATTCAAATAGATTTCATCATAGAAAAAAAGCACTTAACAATTTAATTAAAATCTTACAATTTCTACAAGAAAAAGGCAAATAACGTAATAAATGAAAGAGCAGAAGTCAATATTGCCAATATTACCGCCAGAGTCTAAATAATATATTGCAAGAAATAAATGTTGAAAGCTTTCAGGCGCTCATGAATAGTACTATTGCAAACTATTTTATATTTCTCTAATGTGTATTACATAATTTTTCACGCTTTAGTACGAAATTAAATATCAACATATCAAAAATGTACGCTGAGCTCTAAAATGTATGAGTGGTATTATAATGGTAAAGAATATCTTCGACCTCGACCAATAAGGGGTCGCTTTAAAGATCTAGCGTGTTAATATGCTTATTTAACAACTGAAATTTAAAAGTCACGATGGATTTGCGAACAGAATACTGTAGGCTGGCGTTTAAAACACAGGCACGCACAACAAACCAACCGCAGCGGCTTCATAGACCGCCCGACTACCGTGTCTCTGCTGCGCTCTGCTTTATTGAAATTTTGCGTAAGTTATGAAAGTAGTAAAAAGTGCGTAGATATTTTTAGTACTATATATCAACTACATTTTGAAAGTTCCGTAAAAGTTAAGGGTGAGAATTTGTCTCGTTGTGGTATTTAGTGACTACTTTTCAATCCATAAAATATACCAACAAAGAAAACATATTTTATAAATCATAAAAAATACGCTAAAAATTATTTGATTTTCTCCATCAAACATGTTAAAAAGAAGCTAGCCGTGGAAATGTCAATAGTGAGTAAAGCGAAATCATAAGGGGGGAATGAGCTAATGTTGAAGTTTTTATAGAAACGCCAAAACACCAAAATCCTTAGTAGTAGCGTTTTGGGGGGGGGGGTTAGAGGGGGAGGGTTTATAAGTACGTGGTAAATGTGTTCTGATGCTGACAGTTAGAATATCTTTTTAATTTTTTTATATATTCATAATTTTCATATATACGAGTATTTTTATTCCCATAAATACGTTCTCCAAGTAAGCAGGGTTTAACAATTTCGCTCCAAACTTATTTTATACGTCTGACCTTACAACTTGACTACACAAAACTCATTCCGTTAAAAAGCATTCTCAATTGTCTATATATGCTTCAAAATTAAGATGTGCTTTTTCATAATATGGAAAGAAGTAAGTAATTGGAATTTTCGCTCCCAAAACGCCTAATAAGTTTAACTTATCCTAAATTACAAGTAATGATATTGTGGGTTTATGATATCAAATTTAGAATGATGGTTAATTAACGTTCTACAACATAATGTATCAGGTAAAGGTTTATCAGTTAGATAGCTAAAATGTATAATCTAAGAATCCATATTCACAATAATACCAACTATAATCAATACTTAAAGTTTGTTATTAGCGATGGATGATTTGAAAAAGTGACAGGATGCACACATGTAATCTTTAATTGATACAAAAATTAGAATTTGCTTGATTTAACCTAATGTCTTACGGTATTTTTGACACCTTATGAAGATAATTGATCCCTATCCTCGTAGCGTAGTATTCTATTTTTGTATCATATAACGATGGAAAACGTCTGATATCCTGTTACCTTTGTTTTCAACGAAAATACCCATGTAATACCCATATAATATCCATTTAATTTCCATGTGTCATCACGTTTAGTTCAAGCAGATTTTTGGATTTTGTGAAATAAATAGAAATTCAGGAACAACCTTACGTGTTAACAAAATATTATTATTAATTTGATATACAAAATATTTTTTCACAGACAATTTGTACACAGGATTAACACTTTCAGTAAACAACTTAGTACAATACCGGTAATATTATAAATTATTGTTCGATGAATAAACACATCAAATATATAGTTCATATAGTTTCAATTCCTGTTCAGGACAAAATCTCAGTAAGATTAAGTTCCACTCCCTATAAAGGATTTGGGATTTTACTAGGAGACGACATAGATTTATAACTAAACCATTATAGTGGTTTGCATATTTTATAATCGAGTCCAAGTTATCAAGATGGTATAATTATTTCTTACCTATCAAAAAGAATAATTGTATCGGAGAACAATACACATGTATTGGATACCAATTAGAGTGGGATCTCTCCTAGGGCCCGTTCCCTCCTGAGTGGAGTACGCAGGAATCACTTAGACACTTACCGGGGCAGGATGGACTGGGTTAAGTGCTATTCCCATGCATACTACATGTCCCTGCATTTAGAGTTGACCACGCACTGTGTCGCGCCACTGCGCTCCTCTCCTAGGAACCTACCACTACGTAACATCCGTCTAACACTGTACAATTATCGTGTTTATCGTGCTGTAACACAACACTTTATGAAGTTAGAATTTCCCTCGAAATAAAATCATCTGTCTCAAATATTTTTTTAAATGTTCGCTTTATCGCTTTATTACCGACAACTTTTCAAACAGTGTGGCATACCAAACAAGTTCGAATGACTTTAAGCTGCTTTCAGGTTCCAATATAGGTTTCCATAAGAAGTGTCTTCACTATTTTTTGACTTGGTTAAATTTAATGCAAAATACTCGGTATCGATGTATCAAAACAAAGTACGATACGAAGACCACAGAAATGCCTTAAAATCTTAAAATGACGTGCAAATAACAAACATTATTTATGTTTTTCACATATAAACGATCATATGACAAATGTAAAACAGCATAGCAAATTTTATTCAAAGTTTTAATAATTTTTAAAGTAAAAATAGGTTAAGAATATGTGTAAAGCTGTTAATTTTAGGTTTTACAAAAATTCGTATGAGAGTCAGTTGTTTACACAAGAAGAAACATTTTACATAAGGTGTCTAGAAAAGTGAATATAAACTGTACGTTCAGAAATGACTTGATAGGAACATGTTTTAATAGTTTCTAAAAGTTATTTAAGAAACACTTAACACAATATAAATGTATTAGTTTGTATAGCAACGAAAAGATAAATGATGTTTTGGCTGTGTACACCTTTCTGACAGAAAATGTGTCTCATAGTTCCGGATCGGTTTACGTTTCATTCTCCAAAGAAGGAAGTATTACATTCCCCGAACTAGAATCCACTACAAAGTATTAAGTACAAAGTATTGTTATTTCTTGAACAATGTAGTGAGAGCAAATATCAATGTTGCATGAGTACACCATAATCGATCTTGTCTGCAAGTATGTTTACTGACGAGATAGTACAGGATATATGTAGCGGAGCAATCACGAGGTCATCTGTGTAACTGATAATCAGATTACTATTGAAGGCCAAGATCAGAGGAGAGGTGACACGTGAGGTGAGACTGCCTTACACAAGCCAATCAGTTCACAGGTGCTGACTACAACTGTCCCTCTCGGCCGACTAATTCATCACTTCACCTTCACCTGGCTTCCCACTCTAGGACGATCTTGTCTGCAAGTATGATTACTGACGAGATAGTACAGGATATATGTAACGGAGCAATCACGAGGTCATCTGTGTAACTGATAATCAGATTACTATTGAAGGCGAAGATCAGAGGAGAGGTGACACGTGAGGTGAGACTGCCTTACACAAGCCAATCAGTTCACAGGTGCTCTCGGCCGACTAATTCATCACTTCACCTTCACCTGGCTTCCCGCTCTAGGACGATCTGCAACTATAATCACTGAGGAGAAAGTTGCCTCAGAAGTCGGTTTTGTCCACACATAATGAACTCAAAAATCAAACGATCTAATAGGTAGGAGATCCTACAGATGAGGTGAAAATTTCTAGATATATGGTTGAGACAGAAGTTCCTAGGAACGTTAGTTCGTATGTCCATACGAGCTCCTAGGGACAATATATTCTACATTATTAGGAACATAAGTGGGTGAAAAGTTAATGATGATAGGTTTAGGAACTGTATGAGATCATTGGCACCAGTTTTAATTAGAGGTTAGAGTAAAAGAGGCGGGTATGTTTTGGAACTAGTTTTGTAAGCCAAAGGATTTCAGTGTTTAGTGACAGCATGTTTTAGAGACTAGATGGTCATATGAGTTTGAAAATTCTAGAACCTTAAATAACCAGTTTTCCAAGTACGGTCATCAAATAGATAGATATCCAAGGCCAATCTTCCGAAATGCAGAGAATTTGAATATGTCAGCAATTCCGATGGCCGAGTGAATACTGATACCAATGAATCTGTAACGGAGCGATAGTCTTTAGATGTTTTATTGACTGAGAGCGTATAGAGATTGAGTTTCCCCAGAAGTAATATCACGAGTAAGCAGATGTTTAGTATCCGACATTTTTAATCTGTCTAGTCACGAAACTACGATATCCTACTTAATGCTTGCCCATGTACGCTAATTTCCATTTTAGAATATATGTTAATATGTAATAAATAGTTTACTTAAATTATATAAATAATATTATCCAACTACTATACTTAAAATTGAATTGTTTTATTTTATCGTCGCTTAGTAAGTATAGTAAAAGGGTCATTTACTATTTACCAAATGTAAATAAATCTAATATCTTTGTGTATATGTTTTTGGAAAAGAAAATTGTAGCAAAATGTCTCGTTTTGCTTAGAACCATCCATAATGAACAAATAGAGTTTCATTATTAAAATTTCACTTTTGAATTTGAGGGGATTCTTTCGAATTTTACCATTGGTATATAATAAAGAGGCAAGCCTCCCAAGCTATCTTGACACACTCACTTTGTAGTCGTAGTATAAAAGAACACTGACTAATGTTAATCTGTGTATATTACACTAGACTGTATTATATTATACATCTTCCAGATTTAAATATTTTTTATTAAGACACGGTTTAGACTTTTTCATCGAGCAATGTGTTAGTAATGTTTACATGGAGAGTAAACAGCACACTGATTTCTACGTAATCTTTTTACTTCTTGTTCACAAAACAATATCATCAACTCTACGTTAAACGTGTTCCGGAGAAACCCTTGTCTTACTAATCCTGTCAAGAACGAAAACCCCGTTTGAAAGCAAACGCGTAAGTACTGGAGGAAGTAAGGAGTTGCGTAAGATTGGCCAACAGAATGAGAACGAACAGGTGTGATAGCGAGAGCTTAGGGTGTCAGTGATAAGCGTGTTGAGGACAGATGGTGTGTTATCTCTCCTAACGTCCTGCTCAGCTGAGATAGACAGAGCCATCTGCTGATAACAGTGATAACAGTAAGGCACAACAACACTTCACCTCCACCAGTCCTCCATATCACGGATGAGTGTGAGCCAACCATATGGCGATCACCGGATGTTTCAATCAGCCGGCTGAGATTGTTTATCTGTTTGATGGAAAACAAGAGATGACCTAATTGTCGATCGAGCTAACCTTGACTGCATGTTTCATGGGTATCAAGCACGTACTGCAAATATTAAATTACATAACTGAGAACAATTACTGAATTTACTCGATTCACCGTCTCTTTTCAAATGACAAAGCATAGGATACCGAAAAACGTGGGAAACCACATAAAGGAATAATGGTATTCAAATATTTTATTACTTGGAAGAAAGTTAATGCTCTGATCAAATCTCTAATGTCCATATGCGTTTACATCTTTTGGTTATGTTATTACAACTCGTGTCACTCCCTAAAGAAATTCAAGGTGTATTTCCTTTTTTACTTTTATATTTTTATTTTTAACCGTTTTTCAGGTAGATAAAGACTTTTAACTTCGCAGGAGGATAAAGAGCATTGAAAAGCATTGAACTTGTAAGTGCAGAAGCAAAAATATAAATAATTTTCCAAATATAACATGATATGTTTTTTAAATGTATGGCTGAAAATTCACAAAGAGTTTTCGAAAAACCATAACATCCAGATGAATATTTTTGATGAACAAAAAAGAATAATTCAACAACCTAACCTTCGAAGACTGTTACAAGATCTTATATAGTTTTTTTGTAATTTTCCTGTTGAAATTTTAGAAGCCTGCATAACAAATTCTAACAATTATTTATTTCTCCTAACCAATTTTTTCCTCCGCGTTAGAACCTTTAAATTCGTATACAACTAAATTTTGCACTGGTATTCATATGATCTGTGTGTACCATAATGAGAAGGTAGAGGGACGCAAATTATTAGCAGTGTTCTCATATAGGGTAAGTACATGCGGGGACACTGAGTTGGAATATTTTGTTCTGCAAGATTTCTTTATAGAAATGGGGGATTAATTTGAATGGCTCACATTTTTGTACTCCAAATTACATTTATTCATAAGAATGGCCTGTTTTATTAACAAGTCTCTTAAGAGGCCAAAAAGTTGACTTTACCACCGTTTTTGTTTTATCATTTAGTGTTCTTGAGACTTGAATAAGGTACAAAGTGCTGGCAATTTTCCCATCAGAGTGACTGAATTTCCTATGTATATTCAAGATTTCTTCACGAGATTTTCATGGCAAAGAGTAGAAAACAGCTTTCCTAATTACAGGGCAGGAGAGCGCCTCGCGCCGTGTGTCTACAACTCATTTCATTCTGATAGTCAATATCAGCTAAACTTTATTACTTCGCATGATAAAACCATATGATTGCTGTTGTAAAAATATATTTGTCCTGCGATTTTCTCATTTCTATCATGGTACATTAGACCAAAACTTTGTCTATAGGTTCGATCGTTCGTTCTCGATATAAATACAGGAAGAAAGATAGAACGAAATAAAATTTTTCCAACCCCTCGATTGAGACGCTTCACTAAAGCTCTGCCAGTAAGGTCAAACTTACGGAATTTTAATCTACGTATCTTTAGCGTTTTAAGCCTGACGTAACACTGATTATTGATTAGTTTTATGCATATGGCAGATTAAATGCACTTAGATATTACTCTGCGATTGTTTATTAACAATTTTCCAATAAACTCCATACAAGATATAGTGTAGATTATTAACATAAATCTATTAGAGAATAACTATTCTGTTTGAAATGTAAAAGCATTCAAAAGGGAGATAAAAGGGAACTTTAATAAAAGTACACTAATGAATAGAACAAAACCAACATTACGTATTCTATCGACCTTGTTACATTACTATTTAATACGTAAAGCACGGACGTCGGGGCACGGCGTGGCTATCCGATAGAAATAAATAATGCGGGATAGTTATTGGACAAGTACATTGATTCAATTGTAAAATGAAAATGAAAGTGCACGTTGTCGTACTATATCTACTCTGGCGTGGCATAGTAGTAACTACAACTGTGGGGTAAATAATTAACCACCTTTTAATGAATGCAATCAATGTTTATTCGTATAAAACCCGCGTATTGCGTACTACAGGTCGTTGTTAATAATTCATAATGTCGCTCGATATAGTGTCTTCCTAGAGCAATCAGTTTTAGCGTGACATCCAGTTATTTGAGTATGTTAGATAAATGATATGATGTTAGATCATATAATATATGTGACATTTTCAACTTTTTTGATAAAGACATCTTGGCTTTGCCGTATTTTTAATATAGTACACGTAAAGTAAATCCAGTGAATAGATGAATGAAGGTCTTATTTTACCTCTCTATACTTTGTCCGTACAACAGAAGCCCCTTTCTTAAGTATTACGCACTCTCTCTGACCCAAGAGCTTTCGCACGCGCTCAGCCCTTATGGTCCGGTTAACCTTTAATTATGGACTGTGTTTCCAATGTGCTTTTACAGCTTTTGTTGATTATTATTTAATTCTGTTAATTTTATTAAGTTTGAAATCTGTTATAATAAAATAAAGAGAGGAAGTTTAACACGATGCTCTTATGAAATATAAAGCAAACATTTTGTTTGTTATGGCTATATTAAAATCACCATCCCACCACTATAATATTTCATATAATAAGTTGTTTAAATTAATTTATTTTTCATAAAGATATTTTATAAAATTATTTGCATAAAAAATATAAAAATTATTATTAGAGTATATATATATTGAAAATTAATAATACAGCTGGGAAAAATAGTTCAAATTAATTCAATTAACTGACCTTAGAAATGTATATGTATATATATATATATATATATATATATATATATATATATATATACTAATAGTTTTTATATTTTTTATACCTACTGATTTACTTGGAGACTGCTGGCCTCAAGCTGCATAGTTATAATTTTCTTGGAGTGGTTATTTAAGAGAATCACCACTTGGCTTTTGGCTTAATCAAGACATGCGTGGAATCATAGATAATTCCAATCTGAAAGGACCAATACAATTTCCGAACCATACAAGATTTTGTTAAGATGTGTCAAGGGAAGAATGTGTGCGTGCATTCTTTCCTCTGTTGAGGATGATGAGGTCTTATAATACAATACTCTTGGGTGGGTCCGACATTGACATTCACCATGACAGCTTGAATGTTTTCAAAAAAAAGATTAAGCCATTGTTGTCATGAGATCCGTAGGTCAACGTTCTCCATAGGTTTCTCCCCGGGCTGTTTTGTTCTCTATGTGGGTTGGTGTTTAGTTATTTATTTATTACTATTATATTATATTTATTGCATTGTTATTATATTATATTTATTGCATTGTTATTACATTATATTTATTACATTGTTATTATATTATATTTATTGCACTGTTATTATATTATATTTATTACATTGTTATTATAGTATATTTATGATATTACACTAGTTACTGTAAGAAAAGTAAAGTAAAGCCAAACGTGAAGAATTGTGCTATGGACTGAGCTATAACTCAAACCACTGATGTCTGTTTTGTAATTTTTCTTGAACTGCTATAATGTTATTAGGGTAAATCCTGTTTTATAGCATGTAAATAAAATAAAATAAAATAAAATAAAATAAAATAAAGGGAACAGGACAAAATTTGCAACTTCCAAACATTTAAAGTAAATACGTTCAAATTATCCAAGTTTATGTGTATAAATATTTTATAACTATAAGAATATAAGTATTTTACAAAACCGTAATATTTAACAAATAAACTTACCAGGATTTTCAATTCCTGTATCTCGAATTCCCTATTTCATATTACATCACTAAAGAGCTGTCCAGAGTTTGTAGTGCCCTTGAATATTTCCAATTGGATGATTCTATAATGTTGATGTGAGTAAGTAACCATTGCAGTAACAATAGTTAAATAAGTGCTTTGATTAAATTTAGTGATAAATAGTGACAATTTAGCGTGAACTGAATTCAAGTAAGGATAATCTAATTAGTTACATTTTAATGTTACTTTCTATGTTTAAGAGAGACACAGGCTAAATAGCCAAGCCAGTTTTATATACAATTATGATGGATGTTTTAAAATTGATTATGAATAGTTTATAGAGCAAAATTTAATTAATAACTAATTTAATCTTCTGTAGTTCTAAAAGAGTGTAACTATATAGATACATGGATTTTAACTAAGAATAGCAGTTTAAAGCAATGAAATAAATCCTAGTAGATTATTCTTATATTGATTGCCTGTTTGCCTGTGGCATCTATATGCTCAAGTTTCTAGGAATATTTCAGAGCTGTAAACTTCTAAAAGCGAGAGGCTCGAATGTTCTATGTGGCCAGTTTCCAGGTTCCAAGCTCCTACCCCTAAGGTGTCTTATAGAAACTAAGATTTCCCAAATCCCATACCAGGTGAGCAATACTTTTAGAGACTTAGTTTTAGAGGCCGGGAACTCACAGATCTTCCAGGGTTTTGAAGCTTTTAGAGAATGGTCTTAAAACCACAGAACTTCCGGATGCGGGGATCATGTAAAAGCCAGTAGTTCTTAGATGTTGGGGTTTAAATATACACCGAGGTTAGAAAATTATATAGGAAAATAGCTTCTAAAGGCTGGAAGCTCTCAAACGCCAATTAGTTCCCAGGAAAAGGAGCTTCTAGAAACTGAAAACCCTTCAAGACTAGCACAAACAACAGGAATCTCAAGCTCTACACATGTGTGTAGAGCTTGAGATAGCTTAATTACTACTGATTTACTGTTTAGATTAACAGTAAATCAAGAAATCAGTAAATCAGTAGATATAGAAATTTACTGTTTAGATACTTCAGAACTTGGAGTTTTCTAAAGTTATGACTAATGAATGACTGGAATGGAAATCTACCTGTATTGTATGTCTAGTCTTAGTATTATTTAAGAACAAATTTTTCCAAAAATAAATCGTAGTTTTGTTTTGTAATAGTTGCGCCATGTTACGTTACATATTAAAAAGAACAACTTGGTGTGTACCTAGGGCAAGGAAACAACAGCAATCAAAAAGGAAATATTTATAAATATATCATTAAATATCGTTTAGTTTATATCAAAAGACATGGAAATGGCAATAACACCGCGTTAATCTATTAACATGGTGTTAACAGCATTAAAATAAAACCAATTACTATAAAACGCAGGTTGCAGTAGCAATAGGATGAAACAATTTTAATGGCTCATTAGTCGACTATTTAACAAAATGATTTGGTGTGGAGGGCGGACCATTGAGCGGACTGCGTGTATATCTATTATAGATAAACATTATTTGTAACAGTGT
This sequence comes from Homalodisca vitripennis, assembly GCF_021130785.1. NCBI lineage: Eukaryota > Metazoa > Arthropoda > Insecta > Hemiptera > Cicadellidae > Homalodisca > Homalodisca vitripennis. The sequence continues at coordinate 191,283,248 of NC_060207.1, forward strand.
GGCGTTAACACACGAGGTCATAATTGTTGTTTAATGTTTATTTAATCAAAAGCAAGGCCCTTACTAACATTTATTTAGCAAATCTTGTTAATGGCCAAACTGTTTTGAAGTAGAAACACGATTATTACCGATTACGGTTGAATTTGCATTATGCGATATACATTGCGATCATAGGCATTGCCCATGTAATGTACCAAGTGGTATTTAGGAGTAATTGCTTTTATTATCAGTAGAAATTTTGCCGTGTTGTCCGTGATATATAATACCAAACGACGTGAAAATACATGTGAGTATTAAAAATCAACCAATGTCTCACAAAAAAGTTAAGAAAGTGTTTGCGGATGTATACATGAGAAAATAGTTTGGTATAAGTCATACAGGGTGTCCCATAACAGGAGATGAATATTTAAGAAACTGCTTCAGGGCACAAAAATAAGAAATAAATAAAATAAAATTTGTTCTTAAAATTATTTGTTTTCCATTGTTTGTGTTTTACAGAAATGTATTTGTTATTTTAAAACGATTTAAGCCACAGCTGCAAATTTGAATTTAAATTTATTCATTGCACACCCATTTTGTATCCCATTTTATAAACTTCAAAAGTCTGCAGTACAAGGTATCAGTACACCACACCACGTATCGCTTAACATACCTTGTTGTTAGACTATATATATATATATATATATATATATATATATATATATATATATATATACGTTAAACTTTATAAATGGCAATAGCCTTATTTAATTTCAATAAACATTGAATCGCAAAAAGTACTTGCTCCGCCGGGAGTCGAACCCGGATCTCTCACTTGCCGGGTGAATGTGCTACCATTACACCACAGAGCGCTTACTTTTTCCGATTCAATTATTTTGTATTTGGCCGTATCTGTCACATATGCGTTTAAATAAGCAAACTAACATATGATCGGAAGACCAAATAACTGTCAAATGACTTTTATTTACGTTAAACTTTATAAATGGCAATAGCCTTATTTAATTTCAATAAACATTGAATCGCAAAAAGTACTTGCTCCGCCGGGAGTCGAACCCGGATCTCTCACTTGCCGGGTGAATGTGCTACCATTACACCACAGAGCGCTTACTTTTTCCGATTCAATTATTTTGTATTTGGCCGTATCTGTCACATATGCGTTTAAATAAGCAAATAAATAATTGAATCGTAAAAAGTAAGGGCTCTGTGATGTAATGGTAGCACATTCACCCGGCAAGTGAGAAATCCGGGTTCGAGCCCCGGCTTAACAAGAACTTTTTGTGATTCAATGTTTATTGAAATTATATATATAATATACTGTAGATAAAGTAGTCTAATCTCATTGGCTAAAACTGATATTATTTATAAAGTTTAAGTCATGCCCTTAAATTATACCAGTATGATCGTCATTGCAGACTTTCTAATTATTGTGACCGTGAATTTTCAACAGACTTTATTTAAATGGTTAAACTTTGCTGGTTAAACGGTTAAATGGGAAATTATGAAAATAAAATGCTCCTAATTGTAACTAAAATGATTGTTTTTGTAGTAAGACTTTTTGGTCTCAGAGTATTTTTCTAAGTTTCGCCTACGTAAAATAATCGGCAATATATATGCAGAGAACCTTTTGCAGTTTTATCTTGAAGGCGCGTAGTACTATTTTTCGTTCTCATATTGCTAGGCTAGACTCTAGCAGAGAGGCTATTTTTGTTGTATGTTGCAAAATACTCTTTTTCGTGAAATCTAAACTCGAATTTTTACCAAGAATAGAATCGGTCGTCGCCCGCTCTAGTTCGATTTTAATGAGGAAGGATAAAAATAAATAAAAAATTCTTATTTAGCTTGACAAACATAAAAAGACCTTCAGACTCGTAAATAAAATTGATATCAGTGTCAGCTAACGAGCAAAGGACCATGTAATTCAGTGGCCTCGTTGGTGTACAGCCATATAACTATTATTTACATGTCTAAGTAATACTGTGAAGTTGGTTACTACCGCCGACGTAACTAGTGTGGTGGACGATTTGTTTCTATCTTAGAAGAAATTCCTTTTTCGATTTTTGGAAAAATTGATTCAAATGTTGAATTCAGCTCTTTTTCACCTTCTGCTTATTGCAATGTCTGAGATCTAACCTTGTCACAGACTTGACTCCTGAAATAAGGAGGGAGTTATGTGTATTACACTCGGTTGATCCACTGTACCGTGTCTAAAACATAGCCTAAAACACTTAAAGTTGTGCACCTGATATGGCATTGAGAAGACATCTTTATCTAGATTATACTTTATTCTGTAGTCTAGGCGTCTCTGATGTCCATACGACGCAAAAAGTTCTTACAATGTCAATATGAAGTTACTTAAAACTTCAAAAAACAATATAATTACTTTACGGAAAACTGTAAAAATATTTAAAATCACTACTTCTGAGTTAGTGTATCTACGTGGTTCAACTGTTTCAACTGAGTATTTCAAGACAAGCAGCTGGAGCTCAGATACCAAAATTATTACCCTATAAATCCCTAAAGTATAAGAGGGTGTAACTTGATTGCGATGGCTTAGCTTAAGCTAGTCAGCCCAGAAGCTGCCTGGTGGACAGTAAGTAGTTGAACTTCGAACTGATCAAAAGCTTCGCAACTTCATGATAATAATCTGGGCCATTACTCATCCTGCTAGTTTATAAACAATAAGAAAATGTAATTACTTAATGAAAACTTACAAAAATAACAATTATATTTATGCTATTTTGAATCTCTATGCTTCTTGATTTTATCAATCAAACTATTTAGATCTTGCCTTACTCGGAAACCCTCATAAAGATTGCAGGTTTGATTTATTTATAGTTCATGATTAATCAGCAACAGATTATTTGAGTTAGAGTTTAACGTATTGTCTTCACTGAGTACTCCGCATTGCTCAGCCAGTTGTAATCGAGTCTCCTTACCCGAATGTTCCTCGCCAAACACGGAACTTCAGTGATAAATATCAATAATCACTCTAATAAATAAAAACTTATTAGCATATACTTGAACAATGGATTTAAACTTTTCAAATTGTATTATTATTTATAATTTTATAAAAAAATAAAAATAAAACCCATTATATAAAAATAATTAAACAACGTAATTAAATTTTATTCAAAAAAATGTAAAAAAAATGTATTCAAACTAAAAAAGAATACAATAAATAACTCTATTGTTTCATGTAATAGGGATGTGAACGTAAAGACTCGGTTTTTCAAGTAGGTTTTAATTTACAAAACGTGTTTAATAACGTATTTACATCATGCACATACTACAACAATTTCAACACAGTGTATTACTCTAACTTATAAACTTTGTTGGTGATTTATTCGGAAATGAAAGTAACCAATGGTGCTCACATTTAATTAAATTGTTTAATTATTTTTCTATGATGATCTTTATTTTTAATAACATTATGAATTATGATGCAATTTGAAATCAATAGGTTATTTTGGTAATATTTTACAAAAACTTTTGTAACAGTCATTTTTTTACTTACCTTGTCTGATAATTTTCGTCTTTTACCAAACAGCTACAGTACTTCCAACACTGTGTGCAGAGAAATGTCAGACTTACTAACTATCCGAATAATAGAATAAACATTCCCTTCGTACAATTATACAAAAACGTTTTTTCATGAATTATTCCATTAAGACCAATGTAAAAATGATTGCTAACGCTCAGCCAAGTCACATGCAATAGCATGTATCATCATGGAACTCGATGTTCCTTCAGGCAAAATTTTAGTCTAAAGGCCAGTTCGTGTGGACGGATAGATAGACGAAAATGAAATTTTTCCAGCTTTTCGAGTGATAGGTTTCGCTAACGCTCAGGCAATAATTTAAGTGATAGAATACTTAGAAATAATTTATTATAGTTTATTGAATCACGTTCACTTATTTTTGTTTCTTAAAACATTTCCGTAAGATGTTGATCTTATACAGTACAACCGTATCTGGCTGTGCTCAACAGTCCAAGACTTAGTTGATCTTCGTCCTCTCGGCCCCAAGCCCCCGCACAACCCTTTGGTGCTGTAATGTGCTGCCTTATCGAGTGGAAACCTCCCTAAGTACAAGTGGTCTTATCTTAACACTGGCCACAGTCCTTGCTCAGGGAACTTCATACTGATAGCCACTACGGGTTGGCTAACTATTCTCTCGGTAAGTTACAAGATCTGTTCTATCCTCTGTTTAATCAGAGTGGAAATTTACTCTCTTGAAGTTCTTTAGGTCCATTGACAATTTGTTCTCTAAGTTTGATTTCTTAAAATGTATTATGTAATCTAATTGTTGCATTTTATGACTAATTTTTTGTGCATCGTTAATCTCACACCCTAAGGTTTTTGAATTCTAAATAAAAGAATGGATACCAATTGTCTAAGTTTATTTTTCTATTGTAACATATAATGATACAAAATATCCAAAACCCTGATATACTTTCAAATCACCCATTGTTAACAGTAAAATTAAAACTGTTCAAATCAAACATTTTATAAAATTAAATTTACAAATTTAAATTTTGAGTCAGTAACAATAAGTATTGAACTAAATGTAGTGATTTTTGGTGTAATGTGATAAAATGAATAATTTATTATTATAATAAATGTGTTAAGATTATGCAGACGTATTAAATTAGGTACGTAATATAAATAAATGAATTAGGTTTCTTACATTATAGAGTATGATTCACACAGCTAAACCGTATATCAAGGTCATGTAAAAAACCAACCACAGTGTATGATCCACAAATATAAAATGTATATCAAGGACGTATAAACCTCCATCCACAGAGTATGATCACGCATACAACCGTATATCAAGGACATATAAACCTCTACCCACAGAGTATGAATCACACAATATCAACCGTATATCAAGGACATTATAAACCTCCACCCATAGAGTATGATTCACACATAAAAACCGTACATCAAGGACACATAAACCTCCAAAATAAATGTTTGAAATGATGATCAAGACGATTTATGACTGATTACAAATTTAGATTCTTATTTAGGTGAATGTGTTTGTATGAAACAAAACAAATTCAGTATAACGCACAGGAAAAATGTTTTCGGTCAGAGATAAAAGGTGTAGTTGGAGAGGCAGATAAAGTCTTACTCAGCTACGTCAGTCAGGGTTTGACAAGTCGATGAGGGTAGTCTCCCTCCAGAGTAGAAGACATTATTGGGGTCGGGACGTGGACGATTGCCGGGGGAGACACCCTCGCAATGTCTTAGGGTCACTGGGTGACTGTCGCTTATGGTTTATCGACCCTTATTGTCGTAGGTTGATCTGTAATTTGATATTCTGGGATTAATCTATAGTTAATATAAAACAGATTGTTTTTGCAGTAGCTCGTTTTAGAATTCCGTGATAATATTAAGAGCACACCTGAGCACTGTGTATGCGGTCCACCTTTGTTTTTGGACCATAAAAACGATGGGGAGAAATCCTCTACATCGTTTTACATGCGATGCAATGGGAAACAATACATATTTCATGTGCTTACCTAGAAAAGACTTATTAGGCTTATTAAGATGATTATTCCTTTTAGGTCTCTGATTACAAATTTTATTATGTGGCACACCAGTGCATCTGGCACTGACTTTTTATTGCAAAAATCTCTACCAGTTGCCTTTGCCTTTTGGTATTTACACCAAGAATTAAGCCCCATTGTGAATGTTACGGTTTTTTTGTCCCTTGGTAACTTGTGAAAATACAGCGCCCATACGTATGTTTTCACAGGAGGGTGGACGTTGCTAAGGTTTCCTTTTGAGATGAAACTTGTGGTTACTTACTCAGAAAAAATGGCCTTTAAAATGAGGTGTCATTTACCATAGGGTTCCATAAGAACTTTTTACTGCATCCTCCTCAGGGCATCTCCTATCAGTGATAAAAATTACATAAGGCATCAAAAGATAGGTAAAACCATAGTATACCTGTATAACAAAATCTCAATTTTTGTAACCACTCAATACATAAATTGTGGTTCCACAAATTTTCAACACCCAGTATACTTATGTACATGTAAAATAGAGGGTTCAAATAACTCAACAGCAGGTGTCACATAATAGTATGTATCTAATCCAGTGCAGTAGTCGATAAATATAATATTCACTAAAACGTTTAGAAATAATATAAGGTTGTAACTATTGTTATAAACTACTAAATAGTTCTGAAATGACATAAAACTGATATTTATTATGGATAAAAATAATTAAAATTAAAATAATAATTTTATAAGTGATAGTACCATTTAATGAGAACGAAGATATTTTCATTTCACAGCGAGGTGACCCCTCCAATTAAGAGTCCAGATTCTTATACTTGGACACAAACGTAGGCAAAAAGTATTAAGTGGCTCCTCTTTTCCAACTTGGTTCTTAAGCCTTAGTTAATTAATGCCTTTCTGAGTAACTCAATAAAAAAATAGCCAGGAAAAGTTTGTAAACTGCTTCAATAAGCCTTGAGACGGCGTGGCGGGGCGACCGGGCAGACAGACGGGCAGCATCGTGACAAAGGCGGACATCAAGTTTTTGGAAACTTCTTAAATCCAATTATGACGAGTCGTTTAACTCTTTGCGTCTCGCTCCTGTAATTTCAAGTAACAAAGTGATAAGCAGTAATGTAGAAAAAAGAATACTTATTTTAAAAACTTAATATTCATTAAAACACATTTTAAACAGTTATTTTTCAATTCTGTTTAGTTGAATTTATTAAAAAAAGAAGATTTGTATACTTCAAATTAATTTTACGGTATGAAGAAAAAAAGTTTCTTGGCTAATGAAGAAACACAGTATGCTCAGATTAGACAATTATTATAAAACAAGAAGTTATTTTAAACAATTATAGAGTCTAAAAGTATTTTATTCTTTATCCCATTGGCTGACGGTAGTTTTTTTTTTTATTATTTATGTTTTGGTGATTGATTTTAGTGTATCATATTGAAAAAAATTGTAATCTGAGAAAACATGAATCGTTTGATATTATCAACCTTTTGGATACCGTGTCATTTTGAATAAAAAAAAACTAGAGTGGGTGACGATCTTTTTTTAGAAGAACGTTTCCTCCATCGATTCCACGAAAAATATGGTTGAGTGTTTGAATAATGGAAATTGCTCCTTGACTCATAGACTATATACTATATAGAGCGAAGGAAGTGGACTACCAGGCGGAGCGCAGCCCTTGCAGCTCTGGTGGTCATTTGATTTCACCTATTGAAGTTCACAGAATTTTCTGGGAAAGCCCTAACCGTAACCCTTCACATTTGAGTTGGGACATTAAATAACTACTCAAAAAGAACTTCTAACTCAGAGACGTTAAAATTCCGTTCCAATTGGTACGATAAGAAGATGATTACAATTGTCTCAATATTGTACCTTCGAGATTAAACTATCACCAGTGACTACAACTAAACGTAAACTACTAAAATTGAACACTTTATATAGATAGATATAGAGCACCAAACCGTTGCTTACAGATCTAGGAATAAAGTTATTCTCAAGTTTTATTCTTATTGTATTACATCTTTACGACATTCAGGGATATAATAACAATTGCTATGCAATTTCTTAACGACTTTGCACTCAAGTAAGCAAGCAAGTACTATTACATGAAACTATTAAATAAAAAAGATCACACTGCGAAGGATGCAGATGCATTCATGGAATATTACTGATTCATAAATAACAAAGATAAACTTATAGTGGCTGAGTGAATAAGAACTAAATAAAGCCACAGATCCAACACGTGACTCTTTACAGCAAGCTCCTAAGACTCCTAGACTAACAAGATCTTACGAGTACTAAAATCTTCGAACAATAATTACCCCAATGTTTGCACCCGTTTGAACCCCTCATATGTTAACAGAACTACACAAACAACAGGATAGATTTTACCACAAAACATTGCAACCTTTTTGTTTCAAATACAGAAAATACCAACTTCAGAGCAGTGGAGTTTCACTGCATACGAAAATAACTTATGAAAATTTACAATATAAATAATGTGCTAATTTCGTATGGCAACCTTAAATATTATTTATGTAATCCCTCGTCTAATAGTACGGCTGTTTAATGAAATGGTCCATTAAGTCCTTGTTTAGTCAAATGTTTTAGAAGCAGATCACATAGTAAATTACAAATTTACTGCAATATTCTATTGTAATATAGATATAATAGAAATGTTATTTCAGGTTTAATACATTGTTATTTATATGTGGTATAAATACATACATTTTTTATCTGTATATTTTTTAATTGGCTAGTTTCACACAAGTGTGACGGTAAACTTTCATTTTATGGATTGTATCATTACTGAATCCAATAATTATAATTAAAACAATATCACTCATTCCAAAAATGTGTGGATAAGAAGGATATAAATACACTCAACAGCCAACCGATAGGTTTTCTTCATGAAGCCAACTGGATTCAGAAAATAACTGTTTAAAATTATCTGTAAGAAACCTTTTATTGTAGCACCATAATAAAAAATAGCAATTTCTGATGTTGGTAAAATTTCTACGTTCTTTTGTTACACTATGTTTACCTAACTTACTGCAGTTATCGTCCTGATTGTCAAAGTTTGTTCTAAGTTTATCTTTTGTTATTTCTTTTGGAAATTTAATTTGATATTTCTTTTTGGAAATTTAATTTGTTATTTTTAAAATTTTTATCATATTGTTTTAGTTCGTTTTCAAGTTCATATTTTGTTATTGCTTTAAACATTTTACTGTTGTTATAGTTGTTTAAATTTTATTTTTAATTGTTGCCCTCTTTTTCTTGTCTAGACAATAGACTTGTTACACTTGTTTACTGTTTTTGCTCACCAGCTCGTAACTTTTTCTTTTCGTCTTTTTTGCCGTCTACATATTTAATGCATGTATTATATTGTTTATTTATATAGTATTAGTAGGCCTATATTGGTATGTTGTATTAGTTATACAAATATTATTAATTGTTATTGTAAAAATGGTGGATACCGTTGATCAATAAATTAACGTTAGTAAACAGGCCCAGAAAGTGTCCAAAGAGGACAAAACATCGATATCCATTTCATAATAAAGTGATAAAAAAATTAAACCGATAAATTTGAAAATGATTGATATAAAATCAATAATAGAAGGAGGGTATCAGATACGATTATGGTTTGGTAAAATGTTTACCCTGTAAAATATTTATTATTAAATTGGTCATAAAACATTGGTGAGGGCGTTGCGGAGGGGAGGGGCTCATGAGGCACGCAAGGTGACATATCGTCATAGAAGGAACGATCCTCTGATTAAGATAGCACTCCCAGGTCTTTTGTGGCTGAATTATTAAAGAGATAATGTGTTGTATTCGTGAACGCAGCCTTGCATGTGTGCCGACGCTTAGCGGGGCCCACACGAGCACGAGATCGCTCTCGCTTTATTTAGGACCCTCTGCTAGAGCCTATTCATTTTGGTTGCATTTATACAACTTTAAAAATGTTTAAATCCATACAAAAGTGATATTTGTGATACTTCAGAATGAGTATTAAAATAAATACGATAGTGTATTAGTAATTTCTAACAGATTGTTATCACTACTCCTTAACTTCTTTTTTGAAAACATCTTTATCCTCACAATATTTCACATTGGATACATGACAAACATTTGTCTGAGGATGTATCCGCACACCACTTGCTGTGTACGGAACTAAATATAATTAAAATAAAAGTATATGGGTAGATTTACAAAGTTATGTCAAAATCATTTATTTTGATGATCTTATCGTCTGTTTTAATGATGAAAGTTTTTTTGCACTCACTGCTTAACATCCAACATGTATACTCATGACGTCATGATTTATCAGTCTTAAATATCTGGAAATGGCTGAGCGTTAGCGAAGCCTATCAGTCGACAGTCTGGAGAAATTTTACTTTCGTCTGTCTGATATCTAAAAACGAACTAATCCATAAACTTAAGATTTTGGCATGAAGCTTTATTTCTGTGTGAGGAACACTGAGTTCGACGATGGTGCATGTCTTCTCATGGGATTTTCTGGGCGTTAATAATTAATTGTTCTTATTACATTGTTCTTACGGGTAAGCATGATGCCAAAATAGCAGAATAAATAAATTTGTAAACATACTGAGTACAATCATATGAGATTTCAAAATGTGACATTTGTCTTCATAAAGATAAAAGAAAAATATAATATAGTGGGAGGTTAATGTGAAGTTAACTTGCTGACAAGAGTTTATTTCAGTCCACAATTGCATATCCTTCCCAGCACACCGGAACATTTTTAATGTAGACATTGATAGAAACTTAACAAACACAAAAACTCCTTCGTCTTTTGTCTACCGACGGGAGTGTACAAAATCCTTTTCCTCGATGGCTATTAGGGAAGCCTGTTACGTGACAAGTGATTTGGGTCCTTATATTAATTAAGGACCCGATAAGTCCGTTCCGTTGTCTATGTGTTCCCATATGCGATAATTCTTGCAAATGTATAGGTTTATATTGGTCTAAGAAAGAACTGAATTGATTTTACGGTCAACAGGTTAAAGGGCATGACAGTTTTCACTAAAAGGGTCCAAGGCTTTGTGCCTAGTATGTATGCAATACACGCAGTACATGGAACATGTCGTGTTGCGGCCACCAGATAGAAGGCGCTTGTAATAGCTCCCGAGTTAACTTTCTGTTTTCTGTTCGGTAAAGATTATCTGTAGGGTCCTATATGGATTGTGATCCCTCTGTAATAAATGTACAGTACAGATAAAACAAAGTGGTATATTTCAGATACCCAAAGTGGTTAAAGTGGCCGAATAAATAGGTATAAGAAAAAAAACCTCCAATGTATAAAGAGTAAAACACAACAGCGTTGATTTCAGGGACATTTGGTAGATTTCAGAACAGGTTGACTACATAATTAAATTGTGTGTCAAGCCTAGAAACAATTTTAAAATAATCAGCTCAAGGCTGAATAGGTACCTATGCCTTCGGTAAACAAAAACACAAATAATTTACCCTTGAGATATTCTCCAATTCAAATTTCCAGATGCAATCTACCAAATCCAAATCATGAAATTTCTTATCCAAAAAATAGAATTTGGTCCAGTGAGTAGGGTAAAAAAATTAAAATCCATATGCTTCTTCAAAATGGTGATTAGGAATTTTGCAAAAACCTATTAATTAATATAGATAATATATTGCCCTTAATCCTCAACAATATCAGTAACTGCTCACCAAAAACAAGTAGCAGTCTAACGCTGTACTTGTGTGTGGAGGCAATGTAGAAAACTCTCATATAAAGATAATTATACTTTTGAATACAATATGGACTATTATAAAAATACATTAAAACATTTTTATATTTGAATATCCCTGGTATGAAAATTTATAACAGTCATTTGTCTATAATTAAAGGTGAGTATTTTCCCAAATGAAGGACATTGTTCTATGCATAAACACCTAAATAATCTCTTCAATCATCACCAAAGTCTACCTTTGATACAGTGTTCAGGAATACCACAATATCACAACCTGAGTGAGTATTTATATTCCTCATAGCAAAGTCGATAGCATCAATCCATCAGGGAGCAAAGTCAAAATACCATAGGATGCACAAATCTTCCACATATATGTACACATTTATATTATAGTATTGCAGTTACACATTATTATTTATCTCATAAGGCTTGAATACAGTTCATAGCTAACTATAGTACCAATCTGCTTAAAGTTTTTATAACGGCCTGCTTCCAATTTACCTAAGTGATCAAGTTAGCCAAAACCAACTTAAGGTACTTGAAAAATGTTCTCATTTAAACATTATTACACTGATTAGTATATTTCAGATACAATTTTTTAAAGATATTCTGTGAACTTAGTATAATTGTATTGAAAACTCCTGTTTATAGTAACTTAAATTTTTTAATGTTAAATTTTTTACATTAACATTTTTAATGTAACTTAAATGTAATAAAATATGTACAGGTTGTAGATATTACAATAATAAATTTAGTGTCAAAGAGAAATCCAAGCTAACTTTAATTTATTTATTGAATTGAACATGATCTATAAAACTATACAAACAATAAAACACATCAACTAACGTGTTGTAATGCATACTTTCCCCTGAAACTACAGGAACTAGTGAAACAGTAAAAATGTTGGTATTATTCAATTTTGTCACAATTCTTCAGGACCTAGTTCTCGTTGTAGCGCGGCCAGGCGGTTAACCCCTACACTAGCCTTGTCCACTGAGTGAATCCATGTTGGTGGTTTTTCAGCATTTTATATTTTTCACTGTTTTACAGCAGCGTTTTTATCGCTGTCCGCCGAGCACACAGTTATCAATTATTCACGTGCTGGTGGTTCCAGTTCCCGCGCTCCCGCAACGCCATCAGCAGCGTTAAACGGTCTGCCAAGTGGTCTGCTGTCCCGCCATCAGCAGCGTTAAACTGACTGCTAAGTGGTCTGCTGTCCCGCTTCAGCAGCGTTAAACGGTCTGCCAAGTGGTCTGCTGTCCGCCATCAGCAGCGTTAAAAGGTCAGCCAAGTGGTCTGCTGATCCCGCCATCAGCAGCGTTAAACGGTCTACCAAGTGGTCTGCTGATTTCGCCATCAGCAGCATTAAACGACCTTCCAAGTGGCCTGCTGATCCCGCCATCAGAAGGTTTTTTATCATAAGCTACCTGTAACAACTTTAAATCAGTTTAGAGATAATGTATACTATACATAAAAATTAATACCAAAATGTATGTGATTTGGCATTATTTATAATAAATTTAACTATATTATAATAGAAACAATGAAATACACCGTATTATTTTTTTATGTTATTATGAGTATGAGGAGGTGTTACAAAAATATCAAGTCTAAAAGAATATTTTATGAGATGTTCCATTGTACAACAATAAAACATAATGTTGTAGATGGAGCTTATATTGGTACTGATAACTTATTTACATTAAAACATTAAACCAACATTTCACACTTTTATTATTTTGCAAGGCCTTTCGATATCAAAGATATCTTCTTCAAACACATCACAAAAAACTTTATCTTTGATAACGATATCTTTGATATCGAAAGGCCTCACAAAATAATAAAAGTGTTAAATATTGGTTTAATGTTTTAATGTAAATAAAATAAAACATAAGGCTGTTAAATAATAATCGATAAGGCTTAATTACCAATACTTTATTCTTGCTCTATAAAGTAAGAATAGAGGCCAAAAAAGGAATAAAATTAATTATTAAAAGAAAATATTCAGGTGCATTCATATATAGTAAGTTTTGAAATCCTTAATGCATACTGGTAGAAGAGGTTTTTTATTTGTGATTTTGTCACTGTCCAACGATTGAAGCGTTATTACAATAAATTACAATAGAATGCCAAATTTGACTATATGAAATGAAATATAAATGAATAAAGTTAAACAAAATATTTTGTTGTCGGTACAGTACTTTGAATTTAGTTTCAGTGAGGGTAGACACAACAAGCCATCCTCGCTCAGCCAAGGATAAGGGCAGTGATAGATAGTATCTGTGTAATGTCTCACCACAAAAAGCAACAGCTTGTCATTATCTAGGGATCGCGTGCCGGACGGTCAATCGGACGGACCCATTAGCAATAGACAACAGGCTTCCGGGCACATGCAAATGGAAGAATGATAGATTCTTGGCGTAGATTACACCGGTGATAAATACTATCGAGTCATGGAATCATGTGGCTCGCATGACGTGTCGTGTGTCCTTCAACTTTTATCTCGGCCTATTTCTGGTTCCGTGTAGTCATTGGTCGTAAAGTTCGATCGCTGAATTCATGCGCGTTGAGGAAATCGAGGAAGAAAAGTGGAATTAAAAAGGACCCTTGGGTTATACCAAACCGATCTACGGATAAGTGCCGGGTTGGATCGATTTGCTTTAAAAGTTTATTCAAATTTTCAATTTAGTTAAATTAGTTAAATTTAGCGAAAAGAAGTTAAGTAATGTTAGCAAATGTCGGTTACTCAATGTTAGCGGTTACGACGGTTAAGTCGGTTACTTAATGTTAGCAAATGCACTCAGGTACCTATAACTATCAGACAAAAAAGTTCGTAAGAATAAATTGAAATTTGAATAACCTCAAAAATGGCATCTATTTTTAATTTATGTTATTTAAGATAGACAACATGTGCTGAATCAAAAACTCTGAAATAGTTAGCAGATCTATTAGAAACAACTGATGTTGCGAGTTGTGTGGTAAAATTATTACTATAATAAGTTGAAAATATAAAACGACATTGCTAAATTTTTACGGACATTTCACACTCAAATAACATCCTATGAAATCTTTTAGAGTACGAGGATTAGAAAGACGACTTCAATGTAAGTACACGCTGATATAAAAAAACACTAAGAATGTTGTTTTGGGAATTGAAATAATTCAGTTTTATTTTCAAACATTCAAAAATAAATGTCCCAATACGATATTCTAGGTATTTCTAATGTTACATGATTTTCAATAAACATTGAATCACAAAATGTAGGCTAAATACAAAATAATTGAATCGTAAAGAGTAAGGGCTCTGTGGCGTAATGGTAGCATATTCACCCGGCAAGTGAAAGATCCGGGTTCGAATCCCGGCGGAGCAAGTACTTTTTGTGATTCTATGTTTATTGAAGTTAAATTCGGCTATTGCCATTCATACAAATTTAATTAATGTTACATTATAGTAGGAATAAGTTATCTGTCTTCACCACAGGAATATCTCAACAATGTGCATCATGTTAGTTATTTGGTGGGACTGCCCATGTTGTAAATACTTTCTGGGTCTCACTGGATCTGTATATAGTACAAAATATACAAAAAATGAAAATTATGCAAAATTGAATGATGCATTATAGTACGCTACAAGAGTTTACTAATTTTGTTCTCTTATGTATATATCAACGTACTAGCTCTTCACAAAACGTACCATGGTGGTAAGGGTAGATTTAATATGAATGTTGGGCTTATCTCCAGCTCCCCTTGTGCACATGATGAGACAATGAGAATGCCAATTCACTTGGATTGCATTATATTTTTAAATCTAGATGTCTCTGATGTCAAAACGATGTAAATTTCCTTTTAACTTTTTCGTCGTTGAATGTTGTCGATCTCTTCAGAAGAACGTGACATCCAGGAGACCAATCTGTAACAGTAACAGATTCCAGATGCTGAATTTAAAGGAAGTTAAATTCAACATTCATATTTACTCTTCTAATACATTCTAGAATAAATTGTGCGAAACTAAATTTAACGAACAAAATTAAAATTAAAATTTTTTCGTTATAAGTGAATACGTTTATAAAAATAATTTCCTATGTTTAGATCAAGTCCACTTTTCCACAATTAAATTTGTATGCTTATAACAATTTTGGTTCTTTTTAATGATGGAGTTTCTAATGGTTTGAAAGTTTTATGGTTCACGCCTTATATTAACATGCCTTATCGTCCATCAGTGTTATGCGAATTGAAACAAATAACGCATCTGCAGTTTTTAATTTAGACATTATAGCCACATGTGAAATCTATCTTTTTTTTACCTAAGCCGAGAGGGATATTAATTTGATAAGATCAGGCTGCTATACCTCCATATGAATCGTCATAAATTAAGTAATGCTTAAGTAGCAAAGTACTATAAAAATTTTTATATCGTTTAGCCGTTTTTTAATGGTTTTCACTACGCCCAAATTGATAATTCGTTCTACTGCCACCAACAAAACAACAGACACCCCCATCGAAATATATATTAGTTTTCAATTGGCGAGATAAATAAAACCAAGGAAAACCGGTATTTTCACAGTTTCTGGAGAAAACCGGATATGTGAAGAGTAAGGAAGAGGTTGCCATTACGAGTGGCACGTGCTGTATCAAATATATATCGAGTTTCATTGTACGAGATATAGTTATCAGTATTTGTTTACTATCTTATCAGTGAACAACTTGAGCTCTTGGCCATGTTAAGATAGTGTTATGTGATCTGTACGGTTATCTTCTGTGGAGCGTTTTTCATTAAGCAAATTCAAACTAAAACTTTTCATATCTAAACCACTAGTGGATAAAACCATTGTTTATTTTGCTCGTAAATCTCCAGAGACAATTCTAAAACATTCAATAATTTCATTAATATTATTTTTTTAAATATAATAAACCTATTTACTATGCAATATAAATTCACTTATACCAATTTTTTGCTTCTATTTGAAATACGAAGACATTAAGGGTAAGTCGATAAAGTCCAGTATCTGTTATACTACAACGATGTGCTCGTTTCAAGGTCGTATTGTCACATTGGTATTGACCTTCATATTTGTCACAGTATTGCTTTATACGTAAGGAAGAAACATTTTTTGGAAATATATCAATATTATATTGGTCAAATATATATGTTTGGTCAAATATCAACATCATTGACCGTGAGACCACTTTTCTGAGTTTAAAATATCCCATGAGAAATAAATATCAGGATTATTAATGGTAAGATTTATTATATATTAAAACCACGTTTCCTTTGATTGAAATAGAAATAATACTTATTTATCATTTTATGGTTACAATGTTATTAATAGTCGAAAAATAGTATTGTGGGAATTAATAAAATCCTTATCTTATGTCAATTACGTTGTAATAGTATTACTGAAATGCTATTCTTCTACAACAAAGGTGTCCTGTAACAGGTTTCGCTCACCCAGCAGGGATCACTTCTGGCTGGTTTATACCTACCAGTTGAACCCACCACTGGGCACAGCAAAAACCGATGTGCCACTTCAATCTGGGAAACCTTATGGATGTCCAGTAGCGGCACATCACTAACCGCAAATGTTGAGATTCTGGGATTCATGGGCAATTCGATAGGTTTAGCCTACTGTGGAGGATGGCTGTTGGAGTTGGTGGGGTTTGTTCCCTTACCTCAGAGGCTCTTGTTAACCTCAACAAGGGTGTGCCACCCCCTGCCTACTTTGACTGGAGAGGCTGGTTCACAGCTGGCCTCCCTTCTTCCCGGATGACTTTGAGATGTAGTGCCCTAATTCTTCCTCATGGATCTCGATAGGAGGCGGTCCCTACTCCCTAACCTTACCCATCCTCCTTACAGGACTAAGTGCAATTTATAAGCTTCTTGTCCTAAGAAAAAAAAACAAAAAAATAAAACAGGTTTCGCTAAGTTTGCATGAACCATTTCAAACCTGCGTAGCACATTTCATTGTCTAGATATCCCACGTAGAGGTAGACAGACCAATACTCATACAGAAAAGAGGTTTATTAAGGTTTACATCTTCCCGGGAGACAAAAGAGAAAATGTATTAGGATTCTGAGTGATAAGCGTCAATTACGCCCAGCCTCATCCCACGGTTGGACATTCACCCTAATAGAACTCATTAATATCTATGCAGAAATAAGTTTTCATGTAAAACTCAGTGTTCAGATTAAACCTTTTTCAAAATATATTTCCACATGATACAGTAAGTTAGGTTAAATAGCAGAGCCCATACACAAGTTTCGGTACGCTAACGAGGGTAATCCAACGTGAGAGTGCACTGAAATTAAATATTGTCACAGAATTTTAATATAGGTTCCAGTCTATTTTATTTTCTGAATAAAGGTGTCACTTTCTCAAATCTCTTATAATTGTAAGCAGGTTGTTTACAATTTTCTCGTTTCCATTATGGATACCCATGGAGCAATGTTGTATATTTTCTAACACTCAGCCAAATTCCATAGTGTGACGTGTACCAACATCAAACTCAGTGTTCTTCATGTATAAATAAAGCTTCATACAAAATTTCAAGCCTATAGGCTAGTTCATTTTCGAGATATTGTCTGACAAACAGACAGACAGACAGACAGACAGACACATCGATATACAGAAATAAAATTTTTCCACCCCAACGAGTGAGAAGCATAGGTAAATCCCAGCCAACAATATATAGAAAGTGATATGGTTTTAATGATTTTTTTGTGATAGATCTCTTATGGTATAAGGAACAGTTAAAGATGTAACAAGGGTGATGTATTCGAGGTGATAGCGCTACCATGACCAACAATAATCTCTCTTATTTAGGTCTGTAGGAGATTTCTAGAATGGAATCAACAATTTACTTCAGAAATCAGAAGTAAGCTTAATTATACGATTCAATTATACAACAAACTAACTGTTTGTATTATATAAATATAATAGTCAAAGAATATAATTAACTGTACGATACAAATCTTCGCACGACGCGGATTCTTTGCCCCCAAGTTACTCAGACGGTATAAAGCGCTATCCGGCCAACAAAGCTGACAGAATCCGTGCTGTTGGGACTGCAGTAAAATGACCGAAATCAAGACCGGAGCCAGATTGATGCTTCGAGGTTTATGGGACATTACCTTGTTTCAAGAAGTCTTATGGAGAGCAAAACGACATTTTTATCTGAGAGACAATAAAAATAACTGGCGGTGTTATTGTGTGTGCAGTGGCGGTTTATTTGGTCGCCTTGTCTCATAAACGTTTACTACCGAGCTGTCCCCGGTTGTCCGCTTATAATTGGATCTCCTTCTTATAGTCGTCACTAAGAGTGATGTTTGGTAGGTCGCGGGTTCGATACATGAACTCGGCCACAAATATGTCTGTTATTCCTTTGTAATTGCTGTAATAGAGTTGTGTTTATGGCTGGTCGTCGAAAATAATAGTAAATATTCTTTTAAAGCAGTAGTAATACTTGTGTTCTCTTAAAGTAATTAATATGTTATATGTTAGTGGCTATTTACGTTTCTCCAATATTTTTCACTGTGTAAAAAACGGTAAAACAACTTAAGTTAAATGTTTTGTCAGTTTTCTAGGAAGTTAATAATATTTACAAGTTAGGAGTTGGAGTGCTGAGTGCAGACGCTTAACCAGAGAAACTTTTAGAAAGGTTAGTCAAGAATTTGAAAATAGGTTTTTTTTGTTTGAACAACAATGTCTACTAATTTGAACATTTTATTTGAAGTTTACATAGGGTTTACAACAGTATTCAGTGAGTAATGTTGTTGTTATTCGCATTAGTACAGTAGTTTGTACTCTAATAATTGTTGTGTAAGAAATTACATTATTGGCTGTTGATACCAAATAGCTTGGCCGATTTAAATTTTTTACCAAAATACACAATTTTTTATAAGCTTCAATTTGAGGTGTCACAAGGTATTAGTTGCCATTTAACAATTTTGGCTTTGGATACGGGGGCATGGGGGTGAGCACCCCCATTTTGAAAATATTTTTTTGTTACCCAAATTAGTACTATACACTCCCTTTTACAGAATTTTGATACTTGGGTTATAAGTCTTTTAATACGAGTTTGAACTTTTCAAATGAACACTCTGTATAGATCAATTTTGAAGACATCGTACGGACAGACAGACAGTCACAAATGACATTTTTGCAGCCTCTCGTGTTACATGCTTCGCTAACGCTCAGCCAGTTACGTGTTGTATTATGAGTGTTTTTATAAGAATGCCATGACGATTATAAATGATGTAACCAGACTATTGTAACAGTAAACAAAATCTTGCCTGTGTCTCAGAATGCACGGGGAAGTAGAGAAGAGTGGGATTGCCTGCTAGAACACCATAGAGTAATCTTATCAAGAACCGCAGGCGGAGTTTCCTGGGGTAGGTAACGTTTAACAGTGCATCGATATCGTGCCAGGAGCCGGGGCCCATCTGTGACCTGCGTGCACCCTCCCACCAATCACACCTTTCTTTGCACAGCCGTCTTAATTAGTTGTTCAAGTAACCGCGCGGTGATAGCGACTTCCGTACACTAATTACATTTATTGCCCGCTTCCGTGAGAAGCCGTGCGAAAGTGCGAGTTGCCCGCTGTCATATCTGCACTTATCGTGACGACGCCGCACGCCAGTCTTCTGACTCACGACCCCTACCGTCCCCGTCCAACTTTTGTTGGGTTAGTCTTTTTAAAACTGCACCTCCAAGGTGACGTGCTTTTGTACGTGCCCTGAGGGACGGGTGGGAAAAATCATTCACGTAGTCAGAAAAGTATTATAAAGATTTTCTTCTTCCTGGCCGGCATTCATTATTTTCTCTTGCGTATATTTCATGTTAAACGTTTGTTTTTGGAGACTAAATGATTGAGAAGGAAACATGATTTTTCTGATATTATCCATCGTTCAGTGGTGCAAAAATCAGTAACTCTACGTTTCGAGAGTTGCAATCTGATCTCTTCTTCAGGTAGAATAACCATCCTAACTACATATCTACATAACTATAATCTAGGTTAAAATTACTAAATCGTACCCGAGCGTTGTTATATTGGATAGGAGTAAGTATTGTGGAGGTATACATAACTTATTTTTAGATTTTTTTAAAATATCAATTTTATGAGATGGGGAAAATTTTGATATTTTAGAAAGTAGGCTATAGTACACAATTTTTGTTTTGTTCTTGATTATAAAACAGTAACAATAGGTGCCACAAAACTTCTACATAATTTAGGGAGTCAGTATTCTTGAAAAATGTTTTATATACCGTGCAAAATTTGGAATATCAATCCGTAATGTAAATCACACAAAAGAAATATAGCTTAGATATAATTTTGGATGTTTTTGTGATATCCAACAATCAAATACTCCGTCATATTTCTCCCTCTCCCCATTATAACCTAAGGTTTTTGGTGAAGCAGTTGTACTCTGTCACTAACTCATAACTGGTGAGATGAAGTTGCAGATGGAACTCTTATGTCCTCTATACCACTATGAGCGTATATGCCAGTAAATTCCCAATCGTGGCATAAGAACCACGTTTTATCCAGTTAAAAAAATCATTTGATGTGCTCAATTCAATTTTTTAAATTTTAACAGTGAACAGCGGTTTTAATGTTGTGAATAACCCTGTTCAAAACTGTGCTGAACTGTTTTTAAGGCTACAGTTTTAGATACATTTCAAAGAAATACGCATATTCCGATCATCTTTGTGTCGAAATTTACATCCTGAGTTTGCATACACATGTATACAATATACCGTGGGCCTTTATACACGATTGGTGTATATTAACATATTTTTATTACGATGTAGTGACTACAGCACAATATAGAACTAAAAGTAAAAGGTTAAATTACAGAAACGTTAAACAATTTTTAACAGTCTCATTATTTATATTATAATGGTTTCAAAATGCCGGCAATTCAGCCTCTGTTGAGCAAAGCTGACAAAAGGAGTTAGAATTTGTGTGAAAACGACTTTGAAAACATTCACCACAGTTTATTGGCTGAGCGTCAGCGAAGCAAATCACTCAAGCGGCTACACAGTTTCTGTCTCTCAATCTGTCTGTCTTACCACATGATATCGCGAAGATGTATGTAAAGAACATTGAGTTCAATGATGCTACTGCCATTCCATGAGATTTGAATGAGCAAACGTTTTTACTTTGTTCTTATGGGTAACCATGATGGCAGCGACAAAATTACAAGGATAAATAAATTTGAAATAAACTGAGTATTTTACATTTAAGATGTAACATACTCTAAGTAACGGATGTAGCCTAATGGAATGAGCTATAGAATTGAAATATTACATGTAACCTCAGCAAAACCTGTTACCTGGCGTGACATACTTTTATCTCGTATTATATTTCAAAATGACAACCATCCATGAAATTCAACTTTGACTTCTTTAAAGGAAAACTGTATAGTAAAGAGAACAATCGAGAATACACGAGTTGGTTGCATAATAAATATCGCTCAAACAATAACATCGAGGACAAACAAATTTCTATTTGATACACTAGAAAATTAATTGGCCTTTTTGAGTATTTAGCAGAATTACTTAAATTAACCGTGAACACGTCCTGGGTTATCTTTTTTTGAGCTTCAATGTAAAACAATCCTGTCTTTTATAACATTTCAAACCTAAGATAGGCATATATTGCCAACGATAAAATCAATACCAAACCGTTACGCATTGATCACAACATTATTAAATCCACTCGACCGTGCATTACGAAGATCACTCTTAGTACAAGTAAAGCCAATCAAATGATTCCGGTTTCAATAGTACCGCATTCACAACCGGAATCAGTAGTTATTCTCCCAGCCGACTAGTTAAAGGCTTAGCGTCGCGACACCACGCGCATGCGCACGTCCATTCGGCTGAATCCCGAAATCATAGTCCAGTCCAGCGGAATGAAATTAGTCAGACCGACATCAAAAACGTATAATTTGGTTGCAACATGAAGCGGACAGGATGAATCGAATATTGGCTTTGACTTCACCTGTGAAACGATGCTTCGAGTCCAGTGCGACTGTACTGAACCTAATTATCGCGGCAGTGGTGTTGCCCCCTTGTATGGCAACCCTAACACTGTTGACAGTCATGGATGTGTCGTTTGTGTTGCGAAAGAATAGACTAAGGGAGCCAAAGATAGTTGGTGCAGGTTAAACACCAGTTTTTGTTGAGAAAATTGTTCTTATAATTCCTCTTTCGCTATGTATGACTTATTTTCTTGTGAATTGCTAATAATGCACGAGCCGAGAGCAAATTTGGTCTGCATAAACACGCAAGACCTAATTTTCCCTAAAATTGATAGAGAACATTCTTTTAAGAAAGATATAGACCTTCAGCCGCCCTAGTTTTGATGGAAGGTTGAAAAGGAAGTAATCAAAAATTATATTTTTTTCTCAGATCAGTAAAAAAGTATTATTACATATTTTTAACCTTTTCGATACCCTCACATTTGGACATTCAGTAAAACTAGCGAGGCGATTGATTTATTTATTTGACAAACTTCCTCCATCGATTTCAAGAAAAACCAGATGGCATTGTAATGCAGTGCAAATTGTCTATCGGCTATAATGGTCTATAACGATTATTTTCTTATCCGTCTTTGGAGTATTGTGTTTTTTTAGATGTATTGGGATTAAAAACCGTTCAAAACAAAAGTAATTTCAGATTTAATGCTCTTACTTTTAATAAATTTCCTAGATTTAAAGCAAATTGTACAAACGCTCGTAAAAGGATTATAATGCCAGTATTAATGCTATCCTAAATTGAAGTAAAGTGTGGACGATTTCAAAACTCTAAAAGTGTGTTATATACATGAATGTTACTAAGCCTCACAGTTGAATATTCTGTAACTGATAAGGAATAACATACTTCAAGTGACTTCAGGAACAAGTATTGAACACTGTGTTTGTATGAATTAATGATAAATTAGTGCTGAGGAACTTCATTGGGTTTTAAAGAATCTTAGCATGTACGGAAATTCTTGAAATAAGGAAGGCCTACTATGAATAAATCAGGCCGCATAAATAAGTAGGCCTACTATGAAAGGATTATTTTGTTTTACTACGTCCTCGAAAGACGTGTATTTTTTAAATGTTAACGGAGGAAAGTGCAACATTTTGTTAGAAAGACACTACTATCAATAGATGATTTAATTGTTCAATATATCGTAAAATGTTACAAATTAAAATGGATAAAATCTCAAAATTAAATGAGATTAATGTTACGAGGATATAAATATACAAGTACAATCAGTACCAATTACTTGATCATTGTAGTTATAAAGTTCATAAGAGAATACTTTATACTGCAAATCGATTACATGAAATTGTTCTAATTGCTCGATTATTCAAAGCAATAACTGGCTCACAAAAAGTGGTATTTGTTACGTTGTGTACGTTTATAAAAAGGAGATGATTTTAGGATCTGAAGGATGTAATCATTAAACATATTTGGAAATATTCAAGAGGGATGTGTTAAAAAAGAGTTATTATAGTACATATTCCAACCTTTAACCAAAACAAATTCCAAGAGTGATTATTGTGGTGGTATTCAATAGAAAATGCTGAACTAGTTACGGAATGTCCAATGACAAAGTGACCAGAACGTTACCAAAATGAGTGTTTTGCGTTTGAAAACAAACCGCTATAATAGTTGTTATGCGATTCGTCGACAGAGCAGCATGTGTTGAAAATGCGAATCAAAAACAAACACTACTTCATTTGTAAAACGTCATAGTTATGTGTGTTGGAGTGATCAGGCCTTAATCAGGTTCCCTATGTTTGCCCGGCCAACCCGCTTTTATAGCTATGCGGGCAAAAACACCAACACTGGAATTATAGATGTGGGTAGCATTATCGTAAATCTAGAAATTATTAATTTGTGGATCTCCTCCAAAGCACGCTATGCTGTTCGTCTATGTACTTACCGGCTTCTATAACTACTACTGTTCTGTTTGGTGTTCAATGCCTGATAATAAAATTAGATAATTTCTTACAACACACACACACACACACACACACACACACACACACACACACACACACACACACACACACACACACACACACACACACACACACACACACACACACAACACACACACACACACACACACACACACACACACACACACACACACACACACACACATTACATCACATCACATATCATTGTGAAAATATAACTCCATCATACAAGTGGTTATAGTATAATAATAATTATTATAATGTATTCTAAGCACAACGTTTGTACCTGTGATCAATCATAATGATAATGGGAATTGAACCAAATAGTTTGTGTCCAAGCTTGTATATACTTCAGGTGTCTAACATGTAGTCACCAAAAGTCTAAAAAAATCAACAAAATTATTTACCAAAAAAAAGAAAGAGGGTATTGTGAAAATTCTTGTATATTTCTCATAATAACAATAATAGATTTTTGTGGTCTTTTTAAGAATCAAAAAGCCAATTTCTATAAATTCAGGATTCAATAATACTTAAAAATAACTTAATAATACCAATATTTTAGCTACAAAAGCGTAATCCAAGTTATAAAATCTATTAAATAGGTGCATAGGGCTTCATACCACCTAATGTTATAGCAACTATTCCTATACCATCTAAAGCAAAATGATCATGAAGTTAGGTGGTGTGACATTAGGCGCTGTAAGATTAGGTATTGTGCGACGATTCACGTTTCATTTAACTAGCGTGGGACTGTTTCGACTTTAGAACAGTCTAGTTTAAAAAAATGTAAAATATAATAATGTTTAAATAAAGTATGAGTTTCTGATAGGAATTAAAAAAGTACTTAATCCGATGACTAATCTTGAAAATCGCGACCGAATCACTTGATCAAAATTATCAGGTTGATAAGAAGAGATGCAGTTGATAGAATTTGAAACACATTTTATAGAAGACTTTCAAATTAAAACTTTTTAATTAAGACTTCTTTACTGTCAACTCTCTTTCATATTTATTTATTTTATATAGACCTAATTTTATCTAGACCTATCTTTTTGAAGTAAAGTTACTTGAGGTCTTTTTCAGCAGAGATCAGTGAACCCTCTCCTCATGGTTTCATGCCAACCTTGGTCCAGTATTCAAAACCATGAGTGGGTTTAAGCTGTTACTGTGGAATGCCACGAGTTTGATGCGAATGTGAGTAGTCCGTAGGTATAGTCTATATATAGAATACTAAATAAATATTCAGATACTCCTTTTTAAATTTGAATCCAAAGCAGTAATGATGGTTTAAAATAAGCATTATAAAATCGTTAAACCTCATTTTTTGGGATATTTATTTTCAGTTCAATAGAAATATGCAAAGTATTATTGATTATAATATGAAAATTGGAATTTTCAGTTTAACGGTACTTTTAAATGAAGATTTTAAAGAATACATCCTACAATGCTTGATCAGAATTGTACTCCAAATGTTATGAGATTGCTATGGTAGAAAGGGTTGATTAAATTTGAATGTTGAGTCTCAGGATTGACTCCTGGAATCTGAGGAGATCCAAATAAAGTCGGCGACTAAGACGCTCACGTTATGTGTAGAAAACTCGGTTACTCCGCCGTGCTTAGAGGTCGCGTCGGAAAATCGTAGTTCACTCAATTGTGGACCGGATGAGACAATGAGACTGCCACTTCATCTAGATTACACTACATTGTTGTATTTATTAATCTAGGTGTCTTTGATGTCAAAACAATGTAAAGGTTCGTTTTGAGCTTCTTTGTCGCCGACTTTATTTTGATCTCTTTTAGACGAACATGACTTCATATTCCAGGAGTCGTCTGAGACAGCCTTAGATACAGGACGCTGCAATAAAAGGAAGGTGAACTGGAGCAAAATTTAAAATTAAAATTAATAAGGTTGTTGATTAAGCGCCACTATAAAAGTCAGCCTAACAAACTAAACTGTAGTGAATACACGTAAGCTACCTAAAACTACCTTCCCCGATATATTTATTGGCAAGCCATGGAATTGCACTAGCAGTGGGAAACGAGTAATTTTAGCCGAGAATACATTCTTAGGAAGCCATCAAATGTTGCGAGCACAACCAATCATTTCCTAAACTTCACTGAGCTAGCTTTAGCAAAGCCTATCTATCACTAGTGGGGCTGAAAGATTTCGTTTCTGTCTTTCTGTATATCTGTCTATGCACACGATAAATCGACTACGAACTGACATACAGACTTTAAGGGGGTTCGGTATGCCCTATCCTTCCCATGTTAATTTGGCCAATTTTATGTACCTTTTTCTCAGAAACCTTTAAAGCTATCATCATCAAACTTTAGGACACTACTATTTAGACATTTGTTAACATTTAGAGCGGAAGATATTATAAAAATCTATTTTAAATTTTTATTAAAAAAATTATAATTATAAATTTTTTATTTACAACTTATAAAATAAAAACTTCTTTTTTTTAACTTTGTTCCGCTCTAAATGTTAACAAAGGTCTTAATAGTAGTGTCCTAAAGTTTGATGATGATAGCTTTAAAGGTTTCTGAGAAAAAGGTACATAAAATTGGCCAAATTAACATGGGAAGGATAGGGACTACGAACTGACATACAGACTTTAAATTGTGTAAGCTTCATTTCTATATGAGGAACACTGAGTTCGCTGATGGTACATGTCACTCTATGGGATTTGACTGAGCGTTAGCAAATATTGTTAAATTGGTCTTATGTGTAACAATGATGGCAACGAGGAAAAAGAATAAATACATTTTAAAACAAACTCAATAAGAGATTAAAACATCTAATATATTAAAACGTGTAGCCTAACACTAACCCAACACATACAACATTCATTTTATTTGGTTTGTAGAATTTTATTATTTAAACGATAATATGAAACCTAATTTAATGAACAAAAATATGAATTTATCATGTCGCAAGATATGCCGAGAAACATTTAATATGAAAGTTAAATGAGTTCTATGGAGCGTCATTTCGTATCAACTTATTTTTTCAATGATTGCCTATCTACTTATCTATTCGCAGGACACCTTCAGTACATTATGTGTACATCGTAGTTTATAAATCCTGAAAATGTTCTCGCCCTAAATTAGTTTCTAAATAAAATTTACTGTTCATTTACTAACAGCTAACGTTTCAATCGATTGAATTTCAAGCAATTAAGTACTTCTATAATGTGGCAAGTTCGAATTTCCCCACATCAACTTACAAGTCCTCCTCCTGACCGCTAATAAATCTCGACTAACAGAACCCTCCTCCCCCTCCCCACCATTACAATCCCGGACACTGTTATGCTTTATTCCGGAGGCCCAGATGGTCAAGACGTAGGGGGACTTTGAATGCCGCCGTAAATCCTGTAGGAGACAGCAGGACGATGTTCCTGAAGGAGGAAAGAAGTAACCGCCACCGCAGAATGGCCGAGTGGGACAAATTCTTCTTCGTAGAATTGTTATTTGTGAATTGTCAGCCTGCTTACGGGAATGCTACAACTCTCTAACCAAACCGACATGGGGATATGTTTTGTTGAAACCCATTAAACATATTTTAAAATTGTAACTCTACGTTTTTAGTTACTTATTTTCCTACTTGTCTAAGCGTTAGTGAAGTCTTTCATTATTATAATAAATATATTTGAGATTTGATGAGACAAAACAAAATGTATTGTAGACATATGGATTTGTCTTATAAATAGAATAATTATTGTAAAGGAAGACTGGGAGATATGTTTTACAGCGTTGAATTTAAAGCATAGTTAAAGCATAAATATTGTATTTATGCAGAAATAATCGTATTCAGAGCTAAAAGTATTTATCAAGAATCATGCTTTCTCCGGACTTAGTGTTATGAAATTTGAATTGTAATAATTTATTTCATATATCTGGATTTAAACAGCAGGTGGCGAGGGAAACCTTGCGATGAGGCTAATAAAATAAGACACAACATAAGGACAGAAAATATTTATTAAAAATGTTATAACTCCCTTTTTGACAGAAGTGAGTACAAAACTGACAATAAAGTGAGATTGGTTACCACGGTCCAGCAGATATCTAGTTTATTTGATAGTTAATTCCTTTTTGACGATGCTTAAGCAGTAAACCCTGCTTTATATAAAGTTTGCGCTCAATTCTGGCCATTGGCTGCTGTTTTATCTAACAAGATTTATTCTTATATCTCGCCTTGATCGGAAGTAGAGGTTGGACCAGGTTTAGATCGTAAAAAGGTGTGTGTGATACTATTATACTCTGTGCAACGCATATTATGAATTCTAAATAGGGACCAACTTTATTAAAAATATTATGAACCTAGAAATCTTAATTCTTCTTCCAACGAAAACTCCCATATTGAAGTACTCTTTATAAAGTTATGTTGCAGTTGTCACGCTCCAGCAAATCTGCAATTTTCGAAAATAGTTCAAAGTTTTCATATTTCAAACTTGTAAAATATAAACAATTCAAATAATAAAAATAGTAAGGTATGGCTTTTATTAC
The DNA here is from genome assembly GCF_021130785.1 of Homalodisca vitripennis. Lineage (NCBI taxonomy): Eukaryota > Metazoa > Arthropoda > Insecta > Hemiptera > Cicadellidae > Homalodisca > Homalodisca vitripennis. The sequence continues at coordinate 191,311,994 of NC_060207.1, forward strand.
ACCTTTTAATAGCTCTATTAAATCTAAATTGTTTGTATTGAAAGTTTGGCATCATCTTGGATAATTGAGAAATGATGCCAAAAATAAAAACATTTCACGACACTTTGTTGCATTTAGTATACTATGTTCTCCTACCTTTGCCTTAGGGTATTCAAAAGTATTTACCACTGTCTTTTTAACAGCCCGCGTATAACGAGATGTGCCGTATGGGCTCCCGGACCTGGTGTAGTGAGATAGGAAGGACAGCAGAGATAGAGATTTAGTCAAATATACGTATCTGACCTTAACGGTGGATCCTTCCACGGTGGAACCTTGGATCCTTCCAGGTAAAAATGACTGAAAAGATTTTCTTTGAAGTCCAGACTGGGATCAAGGTCTCTCTCTCTCTCTGCATTTTTTAGTTTGGTTTTAATAAAATAATGTTTGCTTTTATTAAGTGCATGTGTTTAGAAATAATGTACATGAGGTTAACATGGCTGTTGTGATTTTTGATTTCCTAACGCTCTGGTATGATTTGTTAATTTTAACCTAGATTGTAGTCACGTGCTAGGTTAGTTATTCACCTGAAGAAGAGATCAGATTGTAGATTTCGAGAAAGTGTTAATAATTTTTTATAGCACTGAGAGATGGTATATGTCTGATAGAATATTGTTTCCTTTACAATTTAAAACACGTTTTCACAATTAAATGGCAATTTTCAAATTATAAAAGTATAAAATAGCATGAAAAGCGACCTTGCGATTAAACAAGATGTATCCAGTGCTGTAATTCTGAGTAAATTTAAACCCAACGTGGTTTGATGGTAGTTAAATATTATGTCTTGTACAAGTTTTTTAATCTAGCACGGTTTCATGAAACATTGCATGGTGTCTGCATACATAGATACTTTATAGTATACTTTCTTAGTTATTTTGTAAGAGTAAAAATAGAAGTACCACATGAAAAGATCCAAGATACGATTCTGGCTCACGATGTCTCGAAACGTATGTTGTATGCTGATGTAATCGATCACTTACAAGGTATTTGTAGAAGTAATCATATTTAGAAAAAAATACTATATTACAAACAACAAATCATAATATACAGGATTTTAGAAGTTTACCCCAAACTTTGCATAACTTTCTTCCGAAACCCATATTGCTTTTTAAACAATCCAACATAACTATGTTATCTTCATTTGCCAAAATTTGGAGAGTGAAATATACTAAAACACATTTCTGTTGTAAAGATTTTGTGCTACTTCCAATTAAGCTGAAGCTTTGAATATTCCTTAATGAAGCACCGTATAGCCAAATAAGACAAGAAATATATAATATATTGAAAAAAGAACATTTAACAGAATATAAACGTGTAGTATTTCAAACTACACTTTAACATTCAAGATATACACTTTAAGAATTAGAATATACTTTAGGTTTTAGATTATGGACCATCACTTGGAATATTTCAACGTAAAATCTGAAGACGACGTCAATTTAAATAAATTTGAATAGAAGTGCATGTATTAGATAAAGAAAAGAAAACATCTGGATGTTAATACCACAAGGCTTGTTATTTACGTCTTGTGTTTACAAGAAACAAGCGAGTGAAGTGATCCGGAGTTGTCTACAATACAAATCAGTCAGGTAATCTACAGCAACATTACTGTCAAAAATGATAAGTATCATTACGACTATCACTACAAAAAAAAAATTATAAATTATTGAGACAACCTTTTAAATACCCATAAATGTTGCATAGTAGATTTTTAAATAGCTAAAACTGTCCATATACTAGTTTATAGGGTATAAACTTTGAATATGCAACTTCATAAATAATAAAGGTTAGAAATAACGAACCCAAATGTCATGGTGAAAGCTTCGCTGAAGTTTATGTAGCTCCTGTCAGACATATGACATTTTTCCAGCCCACTGAGTCAAAGGCTTCGCTAACGCTCATCACTAATGCAATTTTTCCTTTTCTAAAAATTCTAAAAACTAGAAAAGGTCATAAACCTTTGGGTGAAGTAAGCAATTTTTTGACAAACATTAGTAAGATGGTATGAAAACGGTTTTCAAACTTATTATTATATTGTTTATTTATGGAAATGCTGAACAAAATTGACTTCCACGTTTATAATACTCATTCACCTTATTATATTATAAAAGCAGTGGAGAAAACTGAAAAAGATATACACACACAAAGCCCTAGTGTATTTCAACAAACACTCCGTTAAAACCCCAACTACAGCACTATTAGACTTCGGGGTTTGTCGCTATTGTGTCGGTAAAGTTTCACGTTGTAATTCAAAAAGCAGTGGACATAATGTAATCAGTGTAATACATAGTGTGAACAGAGATGTAATGGGATCACACGTTTTATTTGCTCACCGTCCCGCGTGCTGTTTGGCTCGTGAACTAATATATGCTTTGAATTGCTATTATTGAAATTACAACAGCGCGATTTCAATGGAATAGGTGAAATGATTCATTGTCCAGCATATAGCAGCTTATCGCCTTGTATTTACTGGTGCACGCACCATCGGCTTGGCGGGCATTGCACTTTACACTTAGTTCGTGGAAACTTTTTGTGACCCTCATTGTTCCATATGGTTCCATCGATGTTCTCAGTGAAGTATTTATTGGAGCAGTCTTTCTTAGGAATGCAGGTTCAACATGGTATTACACTATCATGTTAGTAAAATGTCCTGTAAGAATTGTTTATTGCAAGAAAAATTAATGAAATTAATACATTTCCTTAGACCGAAAGAAAAATGGGTTGAAGGTAAAATAGGGACAAAGGGATTAGTAATAAATATATCAACACACAACCTTAAATTGTAATCCCTCTCTCTTACACATGTAACCCTGGAGGTAAAAAAATTGAAAATTAACAGTTTATTTATTAGAATATGGTTTTAACTAGTCTTATTGAATTTTGTAGGCATGCCTTAAGAGCATAAGCCTTTTTCTTTGAGCTTGCGATGATTCAGGAATAATTCTAATTCCCTAAATGCCTATACAAAGTTAGAAACCTTTGGTTATCAATCATCTAAGTAATCGGTTTGAGATTGTCATCGGGATCTCGCTGCATTCTCACGAGAATGACTGAACTATTCTTAATGTAGACCTACTCAAACGACACTAAATTTAACACGTCTTGGATGAATTTACTTACCATTCACAGTTCAAGAATACTATTTTTAGGCACTACGACATGAAAATCTTGGTCAGCAGGGACAATTTTACTTAGCTGTTCAATTGTCCTTCTTTGTTTAAAACTTGATATTGATGAATAGGAGTCTGAAAGGATAATAGGATTTCCGATACTTGCCATCTTTAGGAGTTAAAAAATATAGGAAAATACGTCGTGTATTATGCACTTTTGTAACATACAGCGTTGAAAATTTGGCGAAATCTTATTATTCCGTTGTATTAATCAATCTTTAGATCAGTCAACAGATATTCCCAGAAATTAAACTCTCCAGGAAGCATTGAAAGCGTTTATAGAATAATACATAGGCTGTAAGACACTCTCGTTGAGTTTTTCCATTCTAATGAATACAGGGACAAGTTCTGAATAATATAAATAAAAAGATATTTACATTACTATATTTAAATATAATGTACAAAGGACATTATCATAAGGACTTTCAATTGGCTCGTCATGTCATACTCCGACAATCACGAAGATAGGTTAAGTAGGTAAAAATCTTGGATGATGATGAGTTTCACTATTTTTTACGATAATATCCTTTGATTATGAACGAAATCCAACGACTAAATCCAGTATTTTCATCCGTAAGAGGTACTACCACCAGCATTGTTGCTTAGTCCAAAACATGACTGCTACCTAACTAGATGGTAATTTCATGCCAAGTTACAAAAACACCAGAATAATGAAATCTGAAATATAGATATTAATAAAAGAGACACAGTTAGCTAATATTAGGGAAACACATATTTAAAGTTAAATATTTCAATGAAATATTCAATAAACGGTGATTTTAGAATGTTTTAAGATCTTCTATTACGTAGTTATATAAATGAAAGGTAACCGAAGAAGCTATGCTGAAATTTGTAAAAAAACTTTCATGAGTAGTTAGAAAATACGTTTTCATATTTATTTACACTGTGTTTAATAATTTTCATCAAATTTGTTTTCATCATAGGGGAGAATGTATAACTTTATTGGAAATATGGTAATTTACGAATTTTGAGTTTGGCTCTGTTTCATCTTCCGCTTTAATGCTTCATCTGAAATCTGGTACAGGCGACTCCTAGAATCTAGAGTCCACGTCCTTCTGAAGAAATCCAACAATGTTGGTGACTAATACGTTCAAAACGTAGTGCTTGCAATCGTTTACCCAGCAGCTATCTAGAGTAATCTAGATAAAGAGGCATTCTCATTGCCTCATCTGGTGCTCAACCGAGTGCACTTCGACATTTTAGACGCGATCCCAAGCACGCTGGAGCAACCGAGTACTCCGTCTCCTTAAGGATCTCTTCAGACGGACGTGGACTCCAGATTCTAGGAGTCATCTGTACCAGATTTCAGATGCAGCATTAAGCGGAAGATGAAATAGAGCTAAACCGAATATTCGCATTCATTCAGTCCTTCCAACGATATGTATGTTGTGTGTAGTACTTAGTTCCAAAATTGTACTAGCAATTGGTACTTTAAACTATAATAGGATATTGAAATTATTATGACCAATTATCTAGCCGAAATTAGTAAAATCAATACACATATAATACAATATCACTTATGAATAAAACTATTCATTATTAATGTTGGGATAAATTAGGTAAATGAACATCTAATTAATACAGCTGAAATGGTATCCAATTTTTTATTCCTTAATGGCCAATCAAGGATTTTTCTTCCTAGAGCTTCCAATATATTAATTCCCGTGAAAGTTTATATGCACTACTGATTATAATAGAGACTCTCTCTCCCCTTCTCCCCCCTCCCTACTTACTCTCACATCAAACTAATTAGTTTAGACTAATATTCCAATGATAGTTCAAATGGAACTATTATATGGGATATTATTTAATAGCAACTTAACTAGTTTACGTTTGTTTTGAAGGTACATTTGTCTGTATACACATACGAGTATTTTGCACATGTCTGTAATTGTGGTCTCTGCAATATTTGTATTATATTCCTTTAAGAGATTTAACCTTTCTGAACATTGATTGTCGTGTGGAATTGGCAATAGTTACTTTCGTAATTACGTGCAATAGTATGTACATAGTAGTCCTGTATTACATCGGTTTGTTGAATAAATTATAAACAATATTATGGACTGTTTAATTTTAGATAGTAAAAGGGTTTGATATAATATACCAATTTAAAAATTTCTGTATGAATCTAGTGGTATATGCATGAACCAATTTGAATTTTTAAGTTTAAAAACTAGTAATTTACTGGTAAGAAAACATACCCTTGATGAATGTTGGAAATGCTATGGAACTTTAAAAAATTTCGTCGTACTTCCTTTAGTAAAGCTTTTTAAGAGAGATCTTAATATCTTTAAACAACTGCTCATCATCTTATACATGTTTATATAAAGTTATAATATAGTCGATGAAACAACTTTTATTGTTACTTTGTCACCTACATTTAAATTTGAATCTATTTTATATTACCAAATAAACAAAGCTAGAATATAAAAGAACACTGTAGTGGTTATTGATGCTAAACTAACACATTTGTACATAATATGCAAATTGAATATTCTGTGCGGTCAAAAAGCTATAGATTTTCTGTCACAATTGCATAGACAATTTTCCGGCATCAATACTGAAACCAGATAGTAATATACTTGCATATATACATATATCATAGTTGATTCGAATACCATGGGAGATATTCGAAATGCCAGCAAAACCTTGCAAGGAATAAATGTTGGACAATGTAAAGGTACGCTGCATACGTGTCGCGGAACAAGTTTCGGGTGCAAAACTTCAAATCTACATCTTATTTAACTTTCGAGATGTCCTAAGGTCAGTCAGATAGACAAAAGTTATACAGAAAAATAATTTTTACATTCTCCGGCAGACATAAAATAAAAGAGTCAGCCTACTAAGTGATAGGCTTCAATGACGCTCAGCCAAATCCACAGTTAGACATGCACCATCATAGAACTTATTCTTGTCCATGTATAAATGGGATTTCATGCAAAATTTAAAGAATACAGATGATCTTTATTTAGATATCTTGGCACCATTAACATTCAAATTGTTGTTCATTGGGTTAGGTTTAATGGAAGTGTCAATGATACTAAAACTTACGGTGATGTAGGGAGGGTACTAAAAAGAGTGTGCTGAAACAAGGCTTTCTTGCCAATAACTTTTAACATTGACTTTCGCTCAAATAATAATCTAGATCTGTTAATATGTCACATTCTAAAATCTTATACTCATCTTATTTACAAATTTATTTATTCTGATATGTTCTTGTTGCCATCATGGCCAAACTATATGACCGAAGTAAAAATATTTGCTAACGCTCAGCCAAATCCATAGTGACTGCACCATCATCGAAATGACTGTTGATAATAACGTATAAATGAAGAGTCATGCAAAATTTTAAGTTGGTAGGTTAGTTTGTTTTCGAGATATCATGCAGACAGGCAGGCATATAGACAGAAAAAAATTGTCGCCGTGAAATATAGGTTTTGCTAACGCTCAGCCAAAACTTAGTGACTAATCTTATGTATAGATTATTGTAGTATCACTAGATAAAGAAATACGACGTTTTCCAATATATAATTTTTTATTTCGTGCAAGGCCTTTCTGAATCAAAGATTCCATCATCAGGCACTTCACAAATTATCAAATGTTTACATTTTTGTAATAATAATTTTATAATAACATATGGTAAACAATTTGGATGTATGGTTAGCCAGTATCAAATATTTAATCAGAATTTAATTTTAATTTTTTTATAAATTGAGATGAGAGTAAAACTGAATTTTGAATTGGTCCGTCTTCATTATTGATAATTTTTTCTTGATTTATGGTAATGTAAAATGTTTCCCAAGCATTTAAGTGTGTTGTGTTTGTAACTTCTTTTAATAATCGTAAATTTTTATTAGAGATTGTGTGTCCAGATTCAATACAGTGATTCGCCACAGCAGATTTTTCATTTCTTCCATATTTTATGTGTGCAAAGTGTTCTTTGAATCGTGTTTTAATGTTCCTTTTAGTTTGGCCAATGTACAATTTATCACAGTCGTTGCATTTAATTTCATAAATTCCTGATTTGTTTTCGAATGTGGTTTTGTCCTTGGGATTTTCCTAATATTTGTGATAATTTGTTGTTTGTTTTATAAGTGATAGATTTGTTTGTATGTTTTTTAAAAATTTTCTGCAATTTATTTGAAATGTTACTGTATGTTGTACAGATGAATTCTTGTTTATTATCTTGAAGTGGTAGTAATGTTGTTCTAGATTTTCTTAATTTTCTCTTGATTGATTTGTGAAGTATGTTGTCAATAAGTTGTGTGGTGTAACCGTTAAAAATAGCAATATCTTTGATGTAGTTTAACTCTTTGTTGTAGTTATCGATAGATAGTGGAGTATTCAAAAGTCTGTAAATCATTGAGTTGAAACTAGCTCTTTTTTGTTGAGGTGGATGGTTAGATTCGTTGACAATAAATCTATTTATATGCGTCGGTTTCCTGTAAATGTCAAATTCAAATTTTGATTGGTTTTTAATTACTAACACATCTAAAAATGGTATACTATTGTTTTGCTCAATTTCGTATGTAAATTTAATGGTAGGGTAAAACGAATTTAGGGTAGAGATAAAGTTTTGTAGGTTTTCATTTTTATTAAATATTGCGAAGATATCATCAACATATCTTATCCACTTTCTTGGGAAATATTTCATTTTTGTTTTAGCCGTAGTTTCAAAATAACTCATAAATATATTTGCAATGAAGCATGAAAGAGGATTTCCCATTGCTGTACCATCAATTTGAGTGTAGTATGATTCTTTAAATTGAAAAGTATTATGATTCATACACTTTTATGTATAGAGCTAGAAAAAATATACTAAATCCCAAATATCCTTTTAAAATCAGATATTTAAAAGAAGCTAGAGTAGTGTAAGCCTCGGGTAGCACATTCAGGTCAGAAGGGGGTGCAACATCAACAAAGAAACATGAAGCTGTGACGTTTATCTGCTATAATGCTACCCCTCAATAAACGTCTGAGGGCTCAAGACAACAAAGCTATACCTTGTAGTCGTAACGTTGACTATATGGCAACACATAATGTGACCCTGTTCTTCACTATAAACGAGATGCAAAGCTAAAGATACTGGTTTTACCCCTCAGTATTGAAAGACGCTACTTGCAATTAAGTTCGGAATTACTATTATTGAGTACTGAATTAAGCAAAAAGAGTCAATTTTGTAATACATTTATGTATAGTAATAGATCATCTAAAGGGGCCCATATATAAGGAAAAAATTTGTATAATATACTAAGGTCCCAGCTTTATCAAAACTAATTATAAATGTTCTTTGTACATTTTATTACCAAAATATTCATATACAGATGTTCGAATCAATTCTCAAGACATATGACTATAATTTTCTTCGGATACAGTCGTGAATATTTATGTAATTAGTCTTTAGCTAAATTATTACATGAAAATGATTAACAGATTTTTGTGGTACTCATTTTATTCCACTACTCTGTACACAAAAGAAAATAATTCTGTATTTTTGAGAAAAATATTATTGATTTATTAAATTATATTACTTTAAGTATGTATTTTGTTTAGCGTATGCAATTTTCATAACATGTTATGCTCGAATATATATACAGATAACGATCAGTCGTACGTGTGAAGTCGTTATACGGCAATGTTGGCGATGGAACATGTATACGTTGTTGAAAATACCAGGCCTTACATGTTTATAAAATGGTTGATTCTATAATATTCCAGTAATTACGTAGTTACATCGTGGTTTATTAAAACCAATAAAATCTTATCGAATAATAATAACAGAATAATCAATTCCAATACTTAGACAAGAGCAATAGCAAAAATAATAACGATAAAACAAGCAATTAAAGGAAACCGTTTTTTTAAATTAGATTAACGAAACTTCTCAAATTATTTTTCGGTAATAAATCCTGTGGCTATTCCGTTACTCTCTGTCGCTAAAGATCCTGGACGTTGTGCTGTAATATTAGTATACGATATGCTGGATTACCTTAGCAAATACATCAATCTTACTTGTTCCTCTTGAAATCTTGAAGTACAGTATCGCCAGTAGCTTAGGGAGTCCGCAAGTCCATTCGCTTATAAAGGAAGACTAGATCTGCAATTAATGTTATGTCAGTTAATGTTACAAGGGTTAAATGTAACAGGCTTACCACGTATTATTGGTGATAAGTATAAAACTGGAAAAAAACAAAATGAACTAATTCATCAACCAACCAATGGATATCCTTGTTCATAGGCTTTGTATTCACTGAAGGAATTCAATTACAACATCAGTTGTAAATTGCAAAATGGAAAATTGCAGTTTATGGTGGGATTTTAAGGTAAATAATTCCATGCCTAAAGAGGCTTATTTATGTATGGGGTAGTCAATAAATAGTAGTGTGCAGTAAAAGTAAATATCTTCTAGTATTAATTCCTTTAATCCAAATTCATAGTCAAAATAAAATATTATTACGAATATTTGCAAAGTTCAATATCACTATCCTTCTTGATCGAAAGTAATGATGATTATATACTGCAAGTGGCTTTATCCAAAGTTTGTTAAACATTTACATGGATATTACACTGGTATGAGACGCCACACCATAGTTAGATTTATGGTTTGTGAAGTGATGATCTACGTGAAAATTGATGGATTCTAAATTGTGAGTGAAGCTCCTGTGTTATAAGGTTGTTGCTTTTGTGTGCAATACACAATGCGTTATCAATATTGTAGTTTCGTGACATAGTCTTCTTGACATAGGCGATCGCTTGAAATAGTTTTCTATGGTTATATGGTCACTTGAAGTCATTTTCTACTATGTTGTGTGGATGGTACATAACGAAGTTGACCAAATTTAAAATTCTGTTACTGAAGCTGTTTTTATATCATAAATACAACGCGATAAGGATCTTGGATGATCGCTTGACCTTATCGCCTCGTCTTAGAATATCGCTTGAAATAGTTTTATCCTGTAGGAGATGATCAACTGATTTCGTCGTATCGTCTTGGATGAACCCATGGTTTGATCCGATCTTAGAACAGAATTTTTTTTAAATAAGTTGAATGTCGCATTCAGTGTATCCAGTGGAATAGTGATCATGAAACCAGGGAAATCATTTAAATCTGTGTTTGTTGAAATAGGATGACTGCTAGATCTGCAGTGTAAATGAGATACCATGAAGTTCTCATATTCCTGGATGTATGGAAATCCTGATTTCCTGCAATTTGAAAGGAATCACTATCATTCTCTCTTAATAGAGAGAATTATTATCCTTCATCCATGCATGGTGTTTGTAATATAAAAGCTTTATGTAATAATAGGAATGATGGATTTGTTGTTGTTGAAAGTTTTTTTTTAAATGCAATACTGAATTTTTAAATTGGAGTTAACGTTTGCCGTTATATTTCTAAACAATCCAACTCATTAAAGTATGTATTTATTGCAATGACACTTTTCTTGGTTATCTCTTCTTAGACGACTGCTGGTGGGCTATAAAAAACACTGGTTGAATTTCCCGAGACAAAGTTCTGGAACACTTTAAATATGTTGCAACCTAGTGGTAGACTATAACCAAGAAGTGCCCTATTTTAATGCAGTGTTTGTTGGGTAAAGGAGGGGCCTGACGTTTTATTCTGTAATAATGTCTCTCCTGTCAAATTGACTATTTTTGTAAAAGAAAGCAATTAAAGGTTATTTAAATTTCTTGAGCTCGTTTTTTTGATATACCTTCTTCTTCGTGTATGTTCATTAGCAGGATAAGTCGTTTTCATTCTTAGATTATACCGTATATAATTCATGACATGTTTCCTAAATTGGTAACACTTCTTCATGGTATCACTAATCCTTAATGTGACTTTGGATTTTGGATGATTCCATAAAAGATAATTGCTTAAATTTATGAACATTATTCCGATCTCACTGTACCTCCTACAGGATGTAGGACGTTCAAAGTAGGAGGATACTTTCAATCTATTGTGTAAAAGAAGTGCCATTAATTTTCAGTATAGTAGTAAATTAATGGTTACTGTAACAGTCGGTGTACATTTCCTTGACTGGAACGCCCGGAATGTTGTTAGCGATTACGTTTATTTCCTGATGAAAGAGGAAACACAATGATCCAAACATGGAAGTACTCTGCTGTTACAATCCCTATCGACAGGTTCGGTAACACAAGCTTCCAGTTCTTCCCATAGAGCACAATGTGATCTAGTAAATTTCATGTGGCTGACAATAGTTCATTTAGCGGGGCCGACAGCATACCCTGTAATGGCATATCTATGACACATTAGCAATTAGCTATATTAATAGCATTGATAATCAGTAATGGGTAAACTATTTACATCACACCGGACCACTCCACGCATCCCCGAGCCGTGCGCGACTTTATTAATGGCATTGATTTCGTGTTTATCGGCTTCCTATCCGTTCTACTCTTCATGCCTGCCTCCTTGATACCAGGCTACTTGGTGATCGTTGAGCAGGCATGGTAAGTATGTGAAATCTATCTAAAATTTAGATGTCTAGGTTAAAGCCCATATATAAGATTTAGTGCACAACATAAAAGTATCTAACTTGATTTAATAGTACTGAAGATCACCTTTGGCATTATGCAATTACCAAAATCAGTCTTTCAGACTTCATCTGACCTAAGTATTTAGATTTGATCTTTGAGATTGCTTAACATACTACAGTTTATTTACACAACCTTTTTCCTACTTGGAGTTTTGATTACTGAACATCAATAAGAAGGGTAGAAGACCACGTGTCACGTAACAGGCTTTGCTGAGGTTGCATGCAAAATGTAAAATATACATTACTATTTCACATGTTAAAATGTCATACATTTGTACTCAAGTTGTTTACAAATGAATTAACTATGACTATAGTTATTTATAAAACCAACGTAAAAGTGTTCACTAACACTCAACCAAATCCCATGGAGTTACATTAAAATGCACCAAAGTCGATGTTGCCTGTTCAGAATAAAATTCCATGCAAAATTTAAAGTCTATGGGCAGATCGTTTTCGAAGTATCGTGCGAACATACATACACAGATGGAGAGACAGGCAAACAAAAATTATATATTTCCCCCAAAGTGATAGTTTTTGCTAACGCTCAGCCAACGTGATGGGATCACAAAATGACTATTAAAGCATACAAATATTTATCCTTTATTATTTTAAACTCTTCCAAAGACGTAAACGAACACCATTACTGAAAATTTTCGTTTTCATAGGTATTTCTATTTTTAATACGTTAATGTTAATAATATATCTAAATTATACATCTTAAGTTTTAATTTAATTTATAGCGAACTTTCTATACTTTCATAGGTTTCATATTTTGTAATGTTTAAACTGTACACAAGTATTCTGAAAATCCCACATGAAAATAACACGTCTGGTATAAAACCCACATTGAGGTTAACGTGGCAAAAACGTAATTCGTGGGAACGAAAGGGGAAATTTGTTTTCTGTGGTGGATGTTGTGACAGATATTTTCTGTGGTTCAATACGATATAGCAGGAAATTAATAATCAAACCTGGAGTAGCATTTGATAGACTACGGTAGCTGAAAATATCAGAAATAGGAGTCGGACAGCAATGCAAAACTTCACATTACTACCCTCCCCTCACCCCACCGCCCTCCCCTCACTGTCACAACTGAACGTAAATTCTGTTTTCTATTCAAATGTCCACGGCCACTCAAACTAATCTACTCTTCTCATTAAATGTACGATAGTACGCATAGTGAGGGAGCACAACTAGCCCCACTTATCGTAAATTTATCGTTATTCACATATCGTTTACGTGTAATGAAAACAATCGGATGCGTAGAAGAATCTACATTGGTATTGAATTTCTACAAGTTGTTTTTATGCGATATGATGAACCCAAAAAGTTAACTTGTTCACAATTACGGTAATTGATTGAACGTCAGCAAAGCCTATCATTCTAGGGGCTGGAAAATGTTATTTCTGTCTGCCCCCACAATATCTCGAGAACGACTTCAAATTACCCGTAGACTTGAAATTTTGCTTTGTTACTGTATAAGCAACATCGAGCTCAAAGATGTGAGAGCCATGTGATTTGGCTGATCGCCAAAGAACATTTTTACATTGGTCTTAAGGGTAACCATGATAACTACGAGAAAATCACAGAATAAACAAATTCGAAAACAAACTGAATAAAATCATATATAACTTTAACATGTGACAGTATCTGATGTAGTACATTTTCGGTTTTGAAAGGTACAAAACATACCAAAAAAGAAGGATTTTATACAATTATTAAAACTTTTTAAAATATTACTTTAATAATATTTAAAATTATATTTACCGAGTTCCAGGTATTGAATGACGCCAAATCAGGAAGAAAAATGTACAAATACAATAAAAGTACACTTTGCAATAAGACTTATATGAATCTGGAGCTTACTATTCACCACTGGAACCGTAGAAATAGGTTTCTCCTCGTCTAAAAATTCCTGTAACAATAAACAAAGTTTTCCTAAAACACCAAATGTTATACCGAGCTATACGGTTTGGGAATTATTTTTAAACGAGAAAAGATTAATGCAATTTAAATTTTCTTTCACTCTCAGCCACATATCAGTTAAGTTCAAAATTTTAAGTTAGTATAGTTTTCTATTTTTTGTTTCAATTTCTATATAAATGAATTGTACTGATTATGTTATGTTGAACAATAACTGTTGACGTTTCATATCCTTACTTGAGTTTAACTCAGTATCATAGAAAATTAATGAACGTTTTGAATTTGAAGATGATTAATTATTTAAAAGTGGAATGCAATATAATAAAACTAAACTGCTGTCACTGGCTTTTATACTGTCAGTCCGTTCTGTTCTTTTATTATAATTACGATATTTGTTTTCACATTCTCACGTGACAACAGCTGATAATGAAAAGATGTTTACGACACCCAATTTACATTCTTTGGTATTTAATAAGTGTACTTATATCTTTAAGTATTCATTTTTGTTACATACTCCCGGTGAATAGTGTGAAAATTGGCGCGATCCAATGATTGAAATAATCGTTGCAGAAAGACCGGGGGAGCAAAAACGATCAATAAGAAGCCCGGGGAAAGAGAAACAGCGACACTAATCAGGCGGGCGAATTGTGACAAGCAAAACATGTGACGGACAAGGCCTGAAAATTGCAGGCGGGCGGTGGTCAGCACGGCAGCGGCGCCACTGCATTTGGAAGTGCAGTGGGCTCGGAAAAGTCTGAAAACATGCAGTAGGGTCAATGGATCGATAGGCGCTTAATTACCTGTTCCCCCCAGTTTAATAATGCCTTGCACTGGCCGGCCTAGCCCCCACCTCTGCCCTTCTCTATCCACCACTACTTTCCGCCCGGCAAACAGGTTATTAATTAGTTTTATGCAGTCGGTACCGTACACTACTTTCTATTGGCTCCCATAATACAGTCTCTATGTTTAATGTGCAGGACCTGACGGCGGCCGGGACTGCAGATTGCTTGTTTTGTTTTCATCAGCTTAATAAATATTCACGACTCGCCGGTGTTATGATGTGGAGAAATTTTGCAATAATCATTGTGTACATTTTAATCATTAATCGCCAGTTTTTGGTGGCTTCGGTTTTCGGGAAAATATTTTGATTAAGTTCACCGACGTTGACCCTGTTTTGGTTTTGTTTTACTAATTAGTGCCCTTTTGCGTGTCGATATGTTCGCTTTTACAACGCCGCCGTGCTGTTGGGAATTCATACATTATTTCTCCTACACGAGTGAGACTTTGTAACACTGCACTGTGGAAATCTATACTTATTTCATGAGGATTGGTTTATATTTACAAGATAATTTATTCAATACAAAATTACTTATGTAAACACAACCTGTCATAAATATAATAGTTAATGGTAAATGTTGTCTTAGATTGGTAATAAATTAAGGATTGATTACTAAATCATCATCCAGTAAGATATAAATAGTCAATTGGTAGAGTACAATAGAAGAGAGTAAGAGAATTACTGAAGCTAAGCCAAAATGGTATCTCTTCTTTGTCGTAACTATTTTTAACATTTGACAATTGACAATTGTAATAATTCAAAATATACTCAGAAATATATTTTTACGGTACAATCCACTGTATTACATTTAATATCAATAATTATTAGGAAAGTAAAGTCCCTACTATGGTAAAATAAAAAACACTCAGTAAATTGAAGGCGTAAATTTCAAAATACCGCGTTTTGAGTTACATGCTGAGTAACAATAAGTATTCGGTACTCAGGCCTGTTTCAAATAATTATTACTTATCACACTACTGGTTAAAATAAAGTTAGTGCATAAATATATGACAATAAATAACATTGTTGCAGAACACTCATAAGCGGAGTTAATACAGTTTTTATACAGTGTATGGCAACAGGAAAAGCTGTTGAAGTTCTAAAAATGCACACTGCATTAATATATTCAGATATAATTCATTGTAAATAGTGATATGTTCAAAATTTTCAAACGTGCTTATATCCGATGTTACTATCAATATAGATAATATCTAGAGATGATACTATATATCGATGATAAATACTATCTAGATAGGATATTATATTTTTTTATTTTGGAACAAGGTAATGATAATGAGAAATTTTGCTATAAGCACATTACAATAACACATGAATAATATCAACGTCATAGTACTTTTAATATAGCCTGACTATTTTGAGGCAGAAACTTTCGTTTCTGCCTCAAAATAGTCATATATCGGGTTTTCTCTATATTCTTTGTCTTAATACTGGAATATAGCTGTTGAATATGAACGGCGGAAAACGTTTCTGAATCCACAAATAATTTATGCTATATCCATCGATTAGGCAAGTTTTATAGTTGAAGTAGATAATTCCTCAGCAAAGGCCCAATAATGGATATAAATTGGTAGTAGGTCGTTAAGAAAGAGAAACAGGCTAACAAGTATCACCGGCCACTTTATAGGCAGCTAGGGTTAATTGTAAAAATTACCGTTTAAAAATAATACGTATTTTAAAATTAGTCAATCAATGACAGTTTGTAGTCTTATTAATAACGCTGTGGTGTGATCTGCTTCTTTAAACTTAAAATCTATGCATGTATCAGGTTAGTTATTTGCTCGAGGAAGAAATCAGATTGAAGATCTCGGTACTTTGGGTTACTGCCTTACATTGCCTCATAAAATAATAATTAACAATATTATAATTAATAATATTAAACAGTGAGTTATAATAAGTTACATTGAAACATATTTTTTATCTTGACTGTATTACTTTGTCATAAAATACTGTAAAAATGGTGATAGAACAGTTGAAATAAATAAATATGTAGTCATATAATTGAAGTAACCTCTTCTCAAGGTTGATTTGTAGGATTCTCTTGCGTTCTTATTGGCTGAGTACTTAACATGAGAAAGACAAAAAAACCTATGGAATACATTTTAACAATTATTGATGAGCATAATAATATTGTGACACTGCAAAACAGAAAAACTAACAATTCAATAAAACTTCAATAGAATAACAAATAACTAACACAATCAACAATAAATTATTAACAATAGATTAACAATAAAGATAATAATAGTATGTACAGTAACAATGGTATCGGTAACAATGCAATAATTAAAGCACATGCTTAAAGTATTTTAAACTACACGTGCCGCGAATTTGCCCTCGACTTTACTAAGACTTGAACTATTTTAGATCAATGTAGAGAAACTCCAAAATCGAAGTTCATAGTTTTCTTAGTGACAACACTTGTCATGTTATGTTATAGGGTCCTATGATATTTTAAAAGTGGAATTAGTCAAATATCGTGCATTTTCAGGTACCCATTTTATCTGTTCATGATTAAGAGGACCATAAGTTAAGAAAAAATGTAAGTAATTTTTATTCCAGGTTTTTCACTTCTATTTCCTCCTATATGAAATTATATTTTCAACGCAAAATTGGAGTTTGCTATTATTTAATTTTGTAATTAAATTGCATTCGAAACAATATAGTTTTCTAAATTGAATGGATGTACATTAAGACACGTTTTTGAGAATTAAAAATAAATTAACATTAATAATACAAACACATTTAATATTTACACTATGAAAGTTGCAATCCATATGTAAAGATAATAATGATACAGTAAGGTTCTTGATTTCAAATCAATGTTTGCTATATCATACTATTTCCTCGGTCCAGTCTAGAAATTATATCAGTATTTATATACCTAAAACATGAGAAACGGATACGATGTTTCCTGGACAATTTTCTGTCATAAAAGCTCCATTTAGTGTCTCGTGTACTGCTTTGAGACCGGGAATGAATAAATTGGTTTGCCCTGTAGAAATAAGAATTGTTGTTACTTTTGATGTGCTTTAACTCTATCAATCTAAAAAAATTGAAAATTGGTTAAAAACATTAAACATATGGTCGTACTGTTATAATACAATGTTTACACATAACAGTTGAATACATTTAGAATACTCTTTGAATTCACATTACGCAACTTTAGAGATCAAGATGGGATTTTTTGTTAATTTAAAGACCAATGGGATTTAAAGAGGTAGCCCGGAAGGTTTACGAAATAAGAATTGGCTTATGTTTATCCTAGAGAACGTACAATTTAAGTTTAATCCGTTCTATGATTTTTACTTGAAAGCATCACAAACAAACAAAGGCATTTTCGCATTAATATTATTATTAGGATTAGAGAGTCCGTCGTAGATTTATTGGAAGTGACGTTATGATATTAAGCGTATAAAAAGAAAGTAATACAATTTTGTTTTTATTAAGTTGGAGTTGTAGGTGTTGAAGACGATCCCCAACTGTACAGAACATCTACCCATGGGCTTTATTTGAAGATCTTAGAAACATTACCAGTAAAACTCTCGCCGTATAAACTTGAATACATTTTTATTGTAGTTGTGAGTATAGTAAAGACGAATAATGTCTTCATCATATTAATAAACTACAACGTTAATTTTAGAAGCCTATCATTATTGACAGGATTTATACTCGTATATTGAGCGGAATTGTATCGGAGGGTGGAAATGCTGAATAGTAACATAGACGAGTGAGACTACGTGTGTGTATAACAAAACGTGTATAATTACGTATTCCTAGATTGTGGCTAGCGGCGGCGTGTGCCCCAGGCAAACGGCTGTCACATCGTGCCTGTAAATGAAAGGAACATTCTTTGTGTGACAATGCAGTGACAGCACTATAACGTCAATACAAACCTGGATCGTTTATAGAGAAATGCCTAGATTTGGTTTGTAAATGGTATGCTAGAAATTAAAAATTTGGTACAACATTCGCTTAAAGGTGAAATAGACCGAAAATACTTGAAAGGTGGTCGGTTTTTATTTTTTTTACACGAAACAATTCACAATAGCTTACCATTGCAGTAATTTCTCCCAAACTCTGTACCGGCTAAATCAGATGTAGCTAAAATCTGGGGGCAGATCCATCTTCAACTTTAAATTTTCTACAAGAAAGGTCCCGTCACATTTTAGTGTATCTCTAATAGTTCAGCCACAAAACCCTCGTGAAGTCAAAACTTTGGTTAAATCCGGAAAATTCGATAAAATAGATCTACTTTAAACTCCCAGATCCCTAATCTAATGCTCGAACTTTACCCGTCCCCGAACTCCGCCTATCCCCGGTTTCGGAAATAATCCTAGTTAGGGGCCTGGGGCGAGCCGAAGGCGAGTTACCTACTACCGATAAGCCATATTTATCATCCAACTTTTGTAGGACCATGTACGAGAAGGAACCATTGGAAATCAATCAACAGTTTAAAAAAATTTTCGCTGAGGTTGCATGCAAAATTTGATGTACATAACAGGTTTAATTATGCGGATGGGCAGACAGACAATCATAAAGAAAATAAATAAGTTCATACATCTCCAGCAGACAACAGAGTTGACCCAACGATAGACTTCAATGGCCAAATTCCACATGGAATCATGCACCATCATAGAACTCATTGTTGTCTTGGTAAAAATATACTAACAATATTAACAAAAATAAAACTTTAAAGTTTACAAATGAAATATTTCTTGAGATATCTTGTACATCATTAATTCCCATTTTACTTTTCTTGCCCAAGTTGGGTTTCGGAGTAATGTTTAAATAATAAAAGTCTACTCACCAAGTCCCCAAACTGGTGATACCTGTATGTGTGTTGGGGGTAGGTAACCAAAATGTATTACTACGCCATATGATTCTACTCAAGCCTGTTTATAAAATGGTTATTCTATGATTTTCTAATTGTTATAATGGTTACCCATAATACCAATGTATGAATGTTCGCTAACGCTCGGATAAATCCCATGTAGTGACATTCATAATAATCGAATGCAATGTTCCTTATATACGAAAGAACCCGTATGTAAAACTTTAAGTATATAGGTTTGTCCGTTCTTGAGATATCGTACGAAAACATACACAAATTATACAATTTATATTATACTATCAGTTACCCGATACTTCGCACGCAAATTCTTAGGGTTTGTCCTTGTATGGGCACTTCTGATTCGAGTGAATTATATTTCCGACGCCAATGTTAAGTTTGTCTTCTTCTCATGTTCAAGTTAACAATTGTATATTTATGGCTATTGTAATTTACTTAGATATTTTGGTTATGGCTAATTTTGTCTCTTTCCTGATCAACAAAATAGATACGCAGCTCTTAGAAGCCTACTTTTGTCAAAAGCTAACTGATTTAAGTTTTATAACAGCCTTTAAATGTCAAGTAAAAGTTAGATTACAATGTCTCTTATATCTGAGTTGATAGCATTTACTCGTTTCCTTGCACGCAATTTAGTAGGCATTGCACGTGCATGACAACTATTGGTTCGAGCGAGTCGGTTACATTGTTCATGCTCTTTTAATGAATTTTTCACAACTTTTAAGACCAAAATGGTGTTTTTTGCTACTTTAAAAAGCGGAGCGTAGACCGGAGAGATTTTATAAATTTGAATGGTAGAATATGTTCATCTCAGGGATCATAAAATGTTCATGTAAAATTTCAATACAATCGGTTTTAATAGTTTCCGCGTGAACAAGCAAACTCTAAGCAAAGGATTAATGTTTTAGTGAAGTTAAATCAGAGGGCAAAGCAGTTTTTATAAGCACTAATGAAATAACACGAATTTATCTGTAACATTCTGTAACATTTTATCGAGCAGTTAAAATAATTTGAGTAGTTTTTGAACTATTTTAACTCAGTGTGGAGGGGTTCTTAAGTTGAAGTATGTACTTGTATTAGTGGAAACGCTCAACATACTCGTATAGTATAATGAAGCCCTATGATAATTTTTTATCGGCAGTGGGTATGTTTAAGTTACATAATATTTCATGGGTTTAAACAAATTACGTATGGCTTTTATTTTAGGTTTTTTGCGCGTAGGAGCTTCTGATTTAAGTCAATCGTATTACCGACGCCATAGCAGTTTTTTGTGAGGTCCTGGTCAAGCAAATATATTCATACGTAGGTCTGAAGTCTACTTCGGTCAAAACGTGCCTACTTCCGACCCTTATAATCTACTTGTAATCAAATTTCAACGCATACAGGTAGTTAATTTTTATACAATATCTATGCTCTGTCAATTAAGAGCATACGAGTCTTGTGTGTTAAATGTAATCTATTTAGAGCATCGGTAAGCTGAAAAACAAAGTTTAGTTCTTCTAGAAGTAGCAACCCTTAATAATGGCTGATCTTCATGTAAATGCTGTGGTTTTTATATTTAAGTCATACGACATACGTGGTTCAAACTATATTTATAAATCTGTTTCTAATTATTCAATATTTTTTTTGTTACCATGCTTTGAGCTAAGTGGTTATTTAACATAAATGTGCTGGGCAACACCTTTTTATTATTCTTAAAAGCATCAATATCTCAAGAAAAAAATGTCTTAAAAATGGATTGAAACACCGTGGTAAGTGTAAAAAAATCCAATCAAACTATGTATCATAACACCAGTTTTGCAAGTAAAAAATTATCTAATTGTGATATGGTGGCCAAACATACGAACTTAATCATGTCAGGAGTCAATATCTGGAGAAGTTAGAAAAAAAGGCAGTGAGAAGAATTTAAATATCACGCTTTATAATACCATAGGTCGTAAGGTGTGTTTTGGCAACATAACTGTTTAGTTTAGGTAGTGATAAACATATTTAATTTAATTTTTTATAATTTGTGTTTCATAATTGAAGTAAGAATATGAATGTTGAGTTTACTTCCAGTTCACCTTTCTCTTAGTGTAGCGTCTGGAATCTGACGCTGTCACAGACTTGACTCTTGAAATCTGGAGTCATGTTCGTCCAAAGAGATCCAAAAAGTTCTGCAACGGAGAAGCTCAAAGTGAATTCTTTACATCGTTTCGACATCAGAGACACCTAGACTTCAAAATATAGTGTAATCTAGGTGAAGAGATATTCTCATTGTCTATCAGGTGCAAAATTTAGTGGACTGCGATCCTTTAGACACGATCTCTAAGCATGGTAGAGCAACTTAGTTTTTTAAACATAACGGAGTTATGATGGGAATGATTGATTTAATATGAATGTTAAGTTTAGCTCCTGTTAATCAGAGTCAGACAAAGATGACCCCAGATTTCAGGAGTCAAGTCTGTGACAGCGTCAGATATCAAACTCTGCATTAAGAGAAAGGTGAACTGGAGCTTAACTCAACATTCACATCGAATCAGCTTTCTTCACCATAGATCCGCTATGTCTGAAGTAAGAATATTGTAATACTTGTTCTGTATGAAACAATAGGCCTACCAGTTGTTAGTAGTTATTAACAACTTAAACCGCGCGTATGTGCAATGTGTTACAAAAACCAATATTTTCAATTTAATAACGTTTCAAAATTTGAGAGGGGTTGATCCCCAAATCTCAGCCCTTCCTAGTTTTATCAAAACGGACAGGAGAACTGCAAGCGTATAATTGCCATATTTGGAATGCCACAATAAATTTGTTACCATTAAATGTTTGAATCTGTGTGTTCTGAGAAGTTAAATTCTACGCCGTTAATGTGAGTCTACGTAGCAGTTACCTGAGGGCGTACAGAGGACGTAATAAGCGTAAAATAAGTAAAACTTAAATCCATCCATCACTCACCCAATATCTGCTAATGCTTTTGTTTGTGAATGTTGGATTATTGTACTTGCATTATGTATATTATTTGGAACTACATTACTATCTATTAGAAGCAGTAAATAATATATCACTTATGTGCTATAGTTAATGTAATCAGATTAGTAATTTACGTAGATGCATTAGTACTTGTGAGCTATGTTTAGCGCAGGCGCGGCGGCTAGAAATATTCGGGTTGAACAGGCTGTGGAAAGCTTCACTAATTATAATAAAAATACTCTAGAGCGTTGTAAAAGGTACAATACAAGTATTTGAAATACCTTACAATATAATAAATAAAAATCAATCTTAAGCACTAATCTCGAGAACAGCTCGACCAATCCGGCTAATTCTATTTTTAAACTACTCGCTAAAGACCGCTGGGGTGAAGATTGTGAAGATAAAGATCGGGAAAAAACTTGCTGGAATAAATTATAATTAGGACAGAATTATGATAAAATTTATGTTTCATATTTTAAATAGGACTATCGCTATAGAAACAGCTGTTGTCACTTTTAGCTGAAGTTCATTAAAAAGGTCGTAATATTTATTTACATTAAAATTTGAGGAATTATTAGTAATGGTACTTGATCAGTTATGTAATGCTGAAAGCAAAGGCAAAGATCCTATCCAAATGTTACTCCAGATTGCGCCAGTGACGAATCACGTTACCAATAATACATTGGAGATACTTTTATAAAGCGCCCCTTAATGGTCAAAGCTGTTAATTTTTAGTCATAAGCTTCCTTGACATTGCAATATGAAATTGTACTGTGGCTTTAAGCACAGACAGATGAATGAACCTCAACAAGCATGCCTAAAAGAGCCATTTTTCTCACATTATAGTCAGATAAAACAAGACTTCTAATATTAACGAAACTTATTATAAACTACAATTTTCAAATGTTATAAGGATTACCTCATACTCCGGAAGTAGATGATTTTTGCCCTTATTAGGCATCACAGTCCTACGTATTTAGTATAGTTTCTTCACCGGGACAAGGCAAACTCAGCTATGGTACTGGAAATATTTTAGACCGAAAATATACTAAAGTTGGAAGTAGACGTTTAGACCAAAATAGGTTTTCGAGTCTTGTACATGTATTTATGGTTTAAATAGGGGCAATTAGGTTAACTCGCGTAAATACCGGCAAAGACATTAGACCCGCGAAGTGAGTTTGAAAGGCGGGTAGTAGACACTTTTGTAAGCTTTTTTTTTGCCAAAGTAGGCTTCTCAGTCCTATATAGCCTATGTATGTATATATACGTGTTTTCTTCTTCGGGACAAAAAAACAAACAAGGAAAACACCTTAAACCGGAAGTAGATTATAAGGAGTAGAAGTAAACTCATTTTGACTGAAATAGGTTTTGGAGTGTTTTTTATATTTTTTTAGTATATTTTATCTTTATAGGGACAAAAAGGCAAACTCATATGTGGCGTTGGAAATATAATTTACTGTAACTCAAAATTCTCTTATACTCGGAAAAACCTAGTAACCTCTGATCCTCTTAACCATGAGCACTGAAAATATACGTACCTGATGTATGCGATCTTACGATTTAAAATATCATAGTACTCCGTAACAAGTGTTTTTAACAAGTAGATTACTGACTTTGATTTTACAATTATAACTATAAGTTTTAAAAATATTGCTCAAGAATGTTCTACAAGTTATAATAAAAGGAACGTGGCATGTCACTCAATGATTTCAATAAAATAAAAACCAGTTTTCATTATTATATAAGGCATTTAAGAATATTGATTTCTTGATTGTCTATTAAATAAAAATAACCTTACATAATCATGTTTTTGAAAACAGTAATACGTTTTGTATGTAATTTGACTTTGGATGTTGTCTCTATATAGAAAGGTTCAATATTATAACTTTCTGCATTGTTTTATTTTGTTTTTTCCAAAAGAACGTTTAATTTAGGTTTACTTCATTAGTTGTCAACTAAGAAAACAATGCCTACACTAAAAGTTTAGTCCTGGACTTGTTTGATGTTAAAATATTTTTGTTTAGTTTATTTAAAAAGTCTGTATCATTCAAATCCTGTAGGGGTCGCAATATGTATAAAGCATCATAATATTCTTAAATGAACGCCTAAATGATCCAAACCTGGAATCTCAGGGTTTTCGTGAAGGTTGGCGTCTATTATTTTGGAATACCGTTTTAAGGTAATCGAATACTCAAAACCATGAGCTGAGTCTTTATAACATACACTAATATCACTATTAAAACAATATCATAACATCACACAACATTATAAACACAATGTTATAACACTACACATTATCATATCAACACACATCATATGCCATTACGCAAGGCGTACTATTACTTGTATACTGACTAATAAGCTAGTCCTAGTAGTTGGCATTATTAGTCTAAGGGTCGAGAGCCGATTTGCACTTCAAAAGTGTTGTGTAACTTGTTTTTACTGAAATTGCAATTATTTTTCTAAGTAAGAAATTGATCGTTAGTTACGCTAGTTTTGATGGAAGGCAAAATTGGAAAGTATCGAAAGGTTTGAAAACTTTAAGCTGTAATTTTTTCAGATAATATTTGTTCTGACTTGATAAAATAAAAATTGACCATCATACTCATCAATGATAGCAATGCTGCCGTCAGAAATCTAGACAAAGAGATTCAAAGTCATCCACTCTAAAAATTGCGATTTCTTTTTTCAGGGAAAATGTTAACGAAAGTTCAAGAATAAACCAGGTTGAGTGCTTATACAATGCAAATTGACTCTCGGCTCCTAAACTGTATGGCATGGCAGTTTATATTTTTAAAGTTAGTTTTCTACAGAATCTAAAATTACATAATTTATATATTTCTACTGAACTATGGTTAAATTAGCGATCGTAAATAATTTTAATTAACATCAAAGCGACTAACTTGTAGTCTTATATAATTTGCTCTCATGTAACAAATTAATTTAAGTAAACCTATCTATTAGAAATGCGGGTTAGAAACCACATTTAATTTTTATAAAACCCCTTAACAAATTTTAGTAGTGCATTTTTGTCGAAATACATGCTTAAGTACCATTTCTGGAACTAGTACAATATTATAAACTATTGGATTTGGTTGCATTTTTCACAGTTTTGTATATTATTAAGGTATTGTACCAAATAAGTGTGGGAATTTTCAATATTGCCATTCAAACGTACACACCTAGAACCAGTTACTCAATTTATTTATTAGAATTTACTCCAAATCTGTTATAACTTCGTACCTTTTTCAGATAAATTTCAAAGCTCAAAATGTTTTTCTGGAGAATTCTGTTCTGAACATTTACCAAAACACGTACAACTACTTTTTAAAGCATATAATTTCTTATTATTTCTTTATAAAGATAAATAAGTATATAGAGATTATTATAGAGTGAAATACCCATCAAAAGTTAATAGTTCAGGGTGTCGAGAGCTGCTTTTGGTTTTATCAGTACACAACCCGGGTTTCCTTGAGATCAATAACCAAATTTCCCCATGGAAAGAAATTAATGTTCAGCCGCGCTAGTTTTGTTAGGATATTTAAATAGGAGAACATCAAAAAGATAAAAATAAAATATTTTTTCCCAAACATATGTTTCTTATCTTGATAAGAGAACCAACTGAGAACCAACCGTTAGACACATAAATAAATAGTAAATTAACTAAAGATATAACGTAGCTATGGTAGGAAGGGTTGATTCAATTGAATTTTGAGTTTAGCTCCAGTTCACCTTCCTTTTATTGCAGCGTCTGTTATCTGACGCTGTCTCAGACGTGACTCCTGGAATCTGGAGTCATGTTCGTCTGAAGAGATCCAAAGAAAGTCGACGACGACGAGTTATGTGTAGAAAACTCGGTTGCTCCACTTTGCTTAGAGATTGTATCTATCACATCGTAGTGTACTCAATTATGTACCTGATGAGACAATGAGACTATAACTTCACCTATTTATAGGTGTCCCTGATTTCGAAACGATGTAAATTTTTCGTTTTGAGCTTCTTCGTCGTCGACTCTCTTTGCATCTCCATAACCGAACTTGACTCCAGATTCTTGGAGTCAAGTCTGAGACAGCGTTAGATACGAGGCGCTGCAATAATAAAAGGAAAGTGAACTGGAGGTAAACACAAAATTCAACTTCAGATAACTGCACAAAAATCCCTAGAGTGGTGCATGCCTAATGGGGATATAACTACAAGACTCGCCTTCGGCTCGCTGGGGGCTACGCCCCCAGGCCCCCAAAGTAAACGCTTGCAAAATTCGGGGATAAGCGGAATTCGGTGACTGGTTAAGTCCGGAAATTAAGTAAATGACAAGGGATTTTAAAAATTGACCTTTTTCATAGATTTTTTTCCGGATTCGTAACAAACTTTTGACTTTGAGGGCATTTTGCGGTTAAAACCGTTAGAGATACGACAAAAAGTGACTGGACCTTTCTTGTTGGAAATTTAATTTTGTCTTTCGATTGTTGCCCTCAGATCTGATCTACGACCTATGGTTTAGCCAGAAATGAGCTCGGGAGAAAAGTCTGCACGGGTCAGCTATCTTGAATTGTTTAGTATAAACATAATAAAAACCGACCTCAAGGCAGTATTTTAAGTCGAACAGGGGGTTTAATATCACCAGGAGACTATCTATTCAAGGCGAGAAATTCCCTGGGTGGGGTGATTAATGTTAAGGAGGTTAAGACAAGAGGGGGGTTTAATTTCGTCAGGATTTGTCTGGTCATATGAACAAATTCCCAGGGGGGGGTTAACGTTACCGGGGATAAGTCTCCAGGGGGTTATCTGGTCATACCAGGGATCTTCCCAGGGGGGGGTGGGGTTAAGAGATTTGGTGACTGGTAAAATTCGGACATGAGTCATGGCAGGAAATTCCCTGGGGGGGTTTAATGTTACCAGGGGGGTTAACACATCAGGGGGTTGAATGTACAGGAGGTTATCAGGTCATACCAGGAAAATCCCCGGGGGGGGGTTGGGGGTTAATATTACCGGGGGTTAATGACACACTTGGGCCTTTTTTAGAGGGTATTGTGTCTGTGAACATAATAAATATTCCTCTGTCCCTATCTACTATTGACGCTTAGCTAACGTCAATAGGTAAGTCTGGCTCGCCCCAGGCCCCCATGATGTACGCTTGCAAATTCGGGGATGAGCGGTTAAATTAACGCTTGCAAATTCGGGGGGATAAGAAAGATTTGGTGATTGTTAAAATTCGGACATGAGGTCATGCCAGGAAATTCCCTGGGGGGTTTAATGTTACTGGGGGGTTAAGACATCGGAGGGTTTAATTTACTCAGGAGATTATATGGTCATACAAGGAAATTCCAGGGGTGTTTAATGTAACCTTCGCTAACGCTCAGCCAATTCACGATGTGCTCCAGTAGACGTATACTAGTCAGTCGTTTTACTAATTTTAACCAAAGTTTTGATTTAAAGAGCATTTTTTACGGCTTAACCGTTAGAGATACGACAAAAAGTGACTGGACCTTTCTTGTCGGAAATTAATTTTGTTTTCCGATTGTGACGTCAGATTTGATCTAC
The DNA here is from genome assembly GCF_021130785.1 of Homalodisca vitripennis. Taxonomy (NCBI): domain Eukaryota; kingdom Metazoa; phylum Arthropoda; class Insecta; order Hemiptera; family Cicadellidae; genus Homalodisca; species Homalodisca vitripennis. The sequence goes on from NC_060207.1 coordinate 191,339,900, forward strand.
GACCTATAGTTTAGTCGGTACAACGCTTGGGATAAAAGTTTGCACCGGTCAGCTGTTGTGTAAACAGATTTAGTGTAAATAAATTTAAAACTGCCTTTATTAGATTATTAAGTTTGATCAGGGGGTTTGTTTTAATCAGGAGTGCATCAACCAGGAAATTCCCGGGAGGGGGGTTAATGTTATCGGGAGTTATTAGAACGCGTGGTACTTTTCTGGAAAAATGTGTGTCTGTGCTACGAGAATATGTGTACAGTAATTTTTATCCAAAATTAAAATGTTGATTGAGGGGGTTTATATTACTTCGGAAATTTTCATTCCATACCAGAGTGTTGATAAGGAATCACTATTTCATTTTAAAAAGCACTCTGTCCCTATGTACTATTGAAGCTTCACTAACGCTCAGCCAACGATGTGGAGGGGGGGGTTGGGGGGTTATAGTCACTCGTTAACGGAGTAGGAGTAATACAAGTCCAATCTGGAACCAGCATGAATCGCACTAGTTATAGTTGCAAAATTTTAAAAACACCTAAAATTGACGACAAAGAATTAGCCATTTAGAGCATTTATCAGGCTACGGAAAAGATAAACGATAGAAAGCTACTGGACCTTTTTTGTAGATCCTATGAATAGCTACTTACAAAAAGTTTTACATTTAAGCTAAGGACCAACAGTTCGGCCACTATCGAGCACGAAAAGTAAGTTTTTTAAGTGAATTTACAATATAATTACGTTTTACGGCTAAATCATGGAAGATAGAGTAAAAGGTCACTGGACCTTTTGTGTAGATCGCATTATTTTTGTATTAAAATAAAAATTTTTACTCTGGGCTAGAACTAAGGTTTTGTCTGAAATAGAGCCAGAAAACAAAATCTCACGTAAAACTCAACAAAAAATCAAAACTTTAAAACGCGTTATGCGGCCAAACCGTTGAGGATATGGCAAAAATGTTACTGAACGTTTTTTGTAGATCACGTGATTTTCTAAATCCACATGAAAATCTGATTTGAGCTACGACCAACCGTTTAGCCGCTATCATAGCCCGGAATGTAAATTTGTAAGGCGAAAATTTCCCAAATATTTTCACTTAATCGCGTTTTTGCGGTCAAACTAATGGAGATATAGTAAAAAAGTCATTAGACCTTTTTTGTAGATCATATTATTTCCTAAATCTAACCTTTGTTTTATTTTGACCTCCGACCAATTTTTTCGCCGTTATCGACCCCAAAAACAAAGTTTTCACGTGAAAAATTACAAAAAAAATTTCACATAACCAACGTTTTTCGGCCAAAAAAATGGAGAGATAGGGCAAAAAGTTACTGGACCTTTTCTGTAGATCGCGCAATTTGCTAATTTGATGGGTCAATCAGATTTGAGCTACGACCCAACGGTTCGGCCGCTATCGGGCTCTAAACATTATTTTTATCGTAAAAAATCTCTGGAATGTCAAATGTTCGAGCGTTTTGTCGCTGAACCATGGAAGATAGAGCAAAAAGTCATTGGGCCTTTTTTGTAGTTCACTTCATTCCTGACCATGAATTTTTCGTCAGATCCGAGCTAGCTCGAAACGGTTCGCCCGCTATCGGGCTTACTAAAAAGGCCTGCAAGGGGTAAAAAATGCGCGCGTTTTTTTAATAATTTTTTTTGAGGGGTTTAAAAGTAAAAATGTCCGGTTTTCAGACTTTTCCTCCTGTGTGGGGTCATATTGCAAAAGGTACCTGCGTGCCAAATTTCAAGTTTCCAGCACTTCTAGAAACTATGTTAGAATTTGTATCTATATATCAGTGAGTCAGTCAGTCAGTTTCACATGCGGCTGTATAGTATATTAGATAAGATTATGCCACACCATGAATTGCGTAACAGGCTTCACTTAAGTCTACAGGTCATTTTATTCTCGAGATTTCCAGCGAACAAACAGACAGACAGACAGGCAATCAGACCGAAAATAAATTGAATAGTCCCAGGAGATGGAAGAGAACATCTACCAGCCTAATGACTGATAAATTTAAATGACACTCAGCCTTGGCTAGAGATACACATTCATATAACGTATTTTTGTCTGTACGGAAATAAAGTTTCATACAAAATGTATGTACATATATCAAGACGTCCTTGAGATATCCAGCGGGAAACAGACACACAAGAAGATGGACAGACATGCGAGAATTTTTCCCAGCTAAGAAAAATATACAAGATTTCAAGTTTACATATATTTATTCAAATGAAACTCACTCTCGAGATATCACTCTGAGTTTGGTTTTGTAATTTTAGCCAAATCCCATGGAGGAACATGCGCTATCATCAAACTCTACCTTTTCTATATACCTATAAACTAAACTAATTCAACTCAGCATCGAAATACTCGATAGAATGTCACGATTGTAGTAGAAACCAATCCACGAAATACCACATGTTAAAATTGTTATATGACTGAGCTCGGTATATTTATAAACTTGTTTATTCTATGATTTTCTCGTTGCCACCATAGTTATCCATAAAAGAAATGTAAAAATTTAACGCCAACGATCAGCCAAATCTAGTAGAGTGACACCAGCATCGAAGTCTGTTTTCCTTGTACAGAAATGAAGCTTCATGAAAAATGTCAAGTCTTCAGTTTTGTTCTTGTCGTCATCGTTGTCATGCGGAAAGACCGATAGAAATTAAATATTTTCCAGCTCCTTGAGAGATATTTTAGTTGTAATAGGTTCGTTTCTCTTATTAGGGTCTTAGTAAGGGAACATTTCGCAAATAAACCGCAGATATCCGCGAATAACGGTAAAAATGTTAAATTTTACACTAATTATGAGATGAGGCTTTGAACTGTATATTTCAGATGAGTCATATACGTAAATTAACAAACGGTTCAAAGATGTAGCTGTGGGTTTCCATGAAATCTGTGGATCCATTCAATAAAAACCCACCCTAGACATCAACTTAGGCTTCTTTTTTTGTAGGGACATATTAAACAAATATTTGTAGAATTAATAAAATATACTAGTGTCGTATTTGAATGAAATAGTTTGGTAACTTCGGGATCGATCTGTACATTAACTACACCGTGTTGTTAAAATACTTCACTATTATGAATTATTGTGTATTAATTGCTTAAAATATTTTTTGTGGTAGGGCTAGGACCCCTTCAATTCAATTGGTTTGAATCATGAAGCACATTTAGCATTTACAAGACAAAATTTAGTGTAAAATTTACCAAAGCTGTCTATCACAGACAGGAAGACTGCCATATATACAGTATATACCATATATACCGTATATACCATATATACCGTATATACCATATATACCGTATATACCGTATATACCGTATATACCGTATATACCATATATACCATATATACCGTATATACCATATATAACGTATATATACCGTATATACCATATATAACGTAAATACCATATATATACCGTATATCCATATATACCATATATACCGTATATACCATATATACATAAATGCCGATAAACTCAGAAATGTTTCGTCACATGCTGAGTGAAACACAAGATTTTCGCATTCCAGTCAAAAATAATTCCACTATTCATAAAATTACAGCAAAATATTAGTATAACTGTAACAAGTACATGAACACCTTTTTCAGATCATTTATCAATCTCTCAAATTCACTACTCCAAGAAGTGTTGAAAACTGGCCACATGATAACTTTAAGGACATCTAACAACAAATAATAAATACAACAATAATATAACCGTTATTTTATGTTCTATCTGATTATGCGTACTAAAATAACTCACATTTCACAAATTGTGTGAGACTTAGCACAATACCAGAAAAGCACCAAAATCATGAATATTGATGGAAGTTGTAACTTGAAGCAGTTTTGTAGCTTAACGGATGTGAGTAATAAAAAAATTGGTTTTATTTATTGTAGATAATATATTTTAAAGGATATTCTACGTTCAAAATTGATATTAAACTTACAATTTGATCGTAATCGGGATTCAAATAAAAGCTTACTCTCAGACCAGTCACTAAATTCATCGCGTCCATCTTAGGTCTTTACTCCATTTGGTCATGTTTCATTGAACCGTGATTCAACTTTGGGATCAACTATTTAAACTATGTTAAGTTTTGCAAACGACCGTTCCCTAAGCAAATCCCAGAACAGTATTGTTTTCACCTGGGAGCTCTGTCCTCTTGGCTGCAAACGTGTTTATCATAAATCTTGGTTAACACGTAAATCGTATAATATCCGTGCCAAGAAATATCTGTCTAATAAAAAAAGATCTAGGTCAGACATTTGAATCACCATTTAAGAGCTTCGTCACCTCTCACATAAGGTTTAAATCATGCCGTGATATTGAGAACAACCTATAACTCAACAAACTATGTTAAATTCCGTTCTCCAATACCAAGACCTATTATACAATAGATGCTAATACAGTTTTTATATTGAACGTATGCCTCTGTGAGTCCTATTGGTTTGATAAACGATCCTAAGTTAATGTTTTATAAGAGCAAACGTTGTACCAATTTTTAAGAAAATTTAGACATAACATACAATCTCAAAGAAACACAGTTAAATATTTTCCTAGTGAGCTCTAGGATTCACAATATCCAACTAATTAAATTGAAGATGTTTTCATAAAAGTATAGAATTTGCCAATACTACTCGCTAGTTGTTAAAAATAGTTTTTAAACAAATTTTCATCAAAGGATTTTTTAAAACTTGTAATACAGAGAATGAAAATTATTAGAGCTGGTACTTCCAAAAATCGACATGTATAGGACTCTTAATCCTGAACTCTCCTTCACCTTAAATTGGGCTAGAGGACCTGGGAAAGAGATTTTGAAAAGGGAACATTTTACTCACAATTTTAAGGGGTTTACCTTAAGGCAAGGGAGCGTACCTCTGTATCTCGCCCATGTAAAATCAGCCTTTTTATGTCCTGTTTCTAAGAAACTATTACACATAGAATCGTTTATTTATACTTTTTTTTTAACTCCATGTCTCATGTACCCACTGAGTTCTGTTTCTAACAAATAGTTTTCTCTATATAAAATATTAATTTCAGAAATATCAAAAATAACATCTTATTTTATTAAATTTTAATTTTTTACACATAGGTACCAAAACCTTAGAGATATTTTTACAAAAAACTGAGTAGCTTTCTACTACCTTACTAAGCAACTGGTAAAATGTCAAAGGCCCAGCTTGAAAGGTTTTGAGATTCGGAACATAATATATTAAAAAAGGATTTTGTAAAACAATTGCCTGTTTTAGTACAGCCCTGCTCCATAGGAAGGTAGAAGCAGTAATTGCCTTCTGTTTTGCTTTTTTTAGCGGTTGTAGGGCTTCACGGTCATTTTTTTTAATACGGTATATGTCTCATGCCTTTATTGCTTTTGGGCAAAGTTTTCCTGGACGGGACAGTATAGTCTGTAGTAGATTGCATCTTATAATATTACGATCATTGTAGGTTACTTCAGCCTCATGAACACCTAAGCTTAGAGTGCCAAACTATACAAAAGCGTTTTTTGGGTATTCGGTTCCATATAATATTATTAACCGACTCGTTTTAGTTGTGTGTGTTGTTTTACAACTTTATAAACCATCAATCATAACCTATCTGGTGATTAAACAACAATACCAGCTGTTTATAATCAACATTTGCAACTGGCAGTGCTGTCAACTACAAGAAACAAAAATATTACAATAACTATGTGAAGGTGTTACTATATGAACTGTAAACACGACAGTGGAGCTACAGAAACAAAATCACCACTGCAGTGGATATTTCAAAACGAATTTATAATATTGTTATTTTATTGAATTATTGCATATTACATATAACTTTGACCGGATAGAAACATAGACCAATAAAAGGAAAAAAAAACAAAAACAAATGTTTTCTGACTTTTGAGGTACACAACCTACTTAAAACAGGGAGATTTGGGTTACATTTCTTTCCGGTAATAGTGACATTCTTTGCACAACGCCTTAAGAAAAGAATATGCATGGGGCTCGACTTCTTAAGTACCAGCATGTTTTCAAGAGGAAAACTCTCTCCCTAATGTTCCAGAAGAATATTTAAACACAGGAAACTAACAACGTAATTGTTTTTTATAAACCGAAACTGCAAGCAAACTTCAACATTAATTAATTAATTCAACATTAAAAGAATTACAAAAGCAAAGACCGTTCTATAATTTACTACTTGCTTCAAATGTTTGTAAAACTATGTTTGCGACTCGTGAAGAACTCTGTTTGCAAGAATACTACATAATTATCTGTAACAATAAGTTAAGTAAGAAATATTTATCTTCCTAACATAAAATATTTAAATTAGCTTGAAGCAAGATGAGCGACAATAGAAGTTCTTATAGGTCGATCTTTTTTTATTTTTGTCTTGATCACGGATTGATTAACGAGTTACATTATTACAATTACAGTAAAAGCCCATTGAACGTTAAAATTGGACATCGGAATAGACATGATATCGCAGCTATGAGCTATTATTAAATGTGTCCAATGCAGTCTACGTGTGTTAATACGATTGAAGTTATGGTAGTACTCAGATTTATATTGCATTATGTATTACGTGTATAACTGTAACTAAATGTTCAAATCTCTTTCGTAAGATCATAAGGATTGTATACTCATTAGTTGTGTTTAATATTTTGTACTTTGTATAAGAAAATACAAACAGAATGAAGGTCGAGGTACAAAAAGCGCCTGCAAATTATAAAATACAACTCAATCTCATTATTGTAGAGCTAATACTGTATTTCGTAAAAGAAGGCGCCGGTGTATAATGTCACATAATCCATTCGTGTGTTAACTATGTAATTATGGCTTTTATCATCTTGTAATGCAAATCCAATGTAAATATCACCTATTTGAATCTAATAACTATAATATTATTTTGAATTATAAGTCTAAAAATGTATTACCTATTAACTATTTAATTTTTCTTTATATAAAATTGTTAAAAAGGTTATAGAGAAATGTTTTATTATATTAATCACACGATTAGACAAAACACTGGGATTTAAATTTATAATTCTTATAAATAGTGTAAGTAGTTTGTTAATGACAAAGTAATTGCGAGTGATTAACGACTGCTCCCCACGAACGAATAGTTCGCTGGGTAAACAGCCAATCAATAACAATCACCATTGTTTTTGGGCTGTGGAGAGAAGCAGGAGCTGCATGAATTTAGAGTAGACTAGGTAAAGCCGGGAAATAATGAATGCGCTGAGTGACGGCAGTAGTTGCCTAGGGTTTAGTGCGAACAACGTGAACACAACATGAGAGCGGAGGAAATGTACCAGCGCTCCATCTGTTGAGCACAGGTTGTACTAGACTGCAGCAGTAGCGCTACACGTGGCTGGCACTACAACGAACAGCAGGTACTAAGCGAAGTACGTTGTGTACAGCAATCTGTCGCGAATTCTTTGTAACAAATGCTAAGGTTCCATTGAAAAACCAAAGTATCGGTAAGCAACTTGATGCTATGAGGTTCAAGTTAAAAAACACTAAATCCTTAAAAAGTGAAGAGGTCTTACATTCATAAACTAATTATAGAGCACTGAAATGCTTGAATAGTTAAATATCAAACAATTAAAATGGATTAATTATAATATTACATACTTCATTAGATTTTCTGGAGAATGACCTGATACAAACCTATTGGCCATTCACAAGTGGGGTATTTCATTCTCAACAAAGTTGTAAAACAATGTTTTTTTTTTTATTTTGTGAAATACTTACGCGTAATTAGTACATTTTAATTAGTAAAATAGCGCTGAGATATCTGCTTCTAATACACAACCATTTTTTCTCTGCCACGTAGAACTCAGGGTATCAGGACCCGTTTTCTATTTGTTTTGGAAAATATTGTAAACCTGTTATGTTTATTTTTAGAGCACAAATAGAATTATTTTTCATCATTTTGCTTTCATAAACATATTGGACAATCATATAAAGAACCTTTCTTTGGCTTGTTTAATTTTTTATAAAGAAATTATTACATCAATCAAAGGAACGATAATTTTAAATAGGTAATTACAAATTTTCTTTTCAGTTTCTATCTCATATACCGTACTACAGTTTCAGATACAAAATATTTGGAAACAATCTCTTAGTTTCTTACGGATATTCATTTGATAAGGAATGAATTAAATAACAATTATATGGATGTTTTTTAACAATACAAATACCAAGTAAACACAAAAACAGTGTAAAATTAACTAGACAGTAAAATTACAAAGTTTTATTTTACGAATAATAATAATATATAATTTTAATCGTAAATGTAATAGTGTAAATACAATTAAAAATGCAAAACCTATGCATCTATAAATGCTCTTTATGTAATTTTTTTATATTCAACATAAGCAACGTCATGGTCAAGATTATACCGATGGATTGTCCTGAGCTGTAAGTATATTATTTGGCGCTGTGTATATTTTCTGCATTACATTGTCATTCTGAAAAATGTCCGTTTGTTGAAATAAGATTAGTTACGAATGACTAAATAATTGATATTTCAAGTACGTAGTATAGGATGATCAATTTGGTAACTGAAAATTGATTACAAATAATAAAAAAACGTCAATAAACTAAAAATATTTTGCTTAGCAATGGAGTAGTATTCAAATCACCAAACAATTTGTGAGCTGGCACTTAGTATTGGTTTGTATGGGCCCAGCCCATACAAATATTTTAGAAGTCCCTCAAAACATTGTTAGTAGCACAGCTATGGTGAGAAGGGTCATCATCAGAGACACCTAGGCGACAAAAATGCTCTGTCTGGTTATCCAGTCAAAATCCAATGTAATCTAGAAGAATCTCCACTCCCTTATATTGCCAAGGAGCATAATACTGTTTCGATCTTGCTGCAATACTTCAGAAGAACGTGGGTTCCAGATTCCAGGAGTGAAGTTTATGACAGTGTCATATCTCAGACTAGGAACTAAGCGGTTGGTGGAGTGGAACTAAACTCAACATTACCATTATCAGTAAGTGTACCCATAACAGTGACATCACTTTAAACAATAAGGAAAACAACAAAATTTGCCCAAATATTATTTTCATATTTCACTTCGATTTTAGACTGCAATTAATGTCAATCACTTAAATTGCTTGATTAATATAATAGATGCTATAAAAATTTAGATCCAGAGGATGTTTGTTATTGGATACCTTTGTTGAGGGTAGGAGTACGCCACGATACATGCCGCGTAACAGGCATCGTTGAGGTTGCATGCAGAATTTCAAGTATGTAGCTGCATATGAAATATTTCTCAAGGTATCTCTCGGGCAGCTAGGCTGTGTTACTGTATCACATGTTAAAATGTCATATTATTGTACTCATTTCGTTTAGTAATTTATTTCTATTGAGACAAATGTTCGCTCAGCAAAATCCAATGGAGTGAGATGGACCACCAACGAACTCGATTGTACTTATATAGAAATGCACCGTTTCCAGCTCATACACGAGTTCGTCCTCAAGATAGCGAGAGAACAGACAATCAAATAGAAAGAGAGAGAGAGACAGACCGGTAAACAGAAATAAGAGCTCCAGAGTAATAAGGCTTGACTAAGTAATACTCAGTCAATAATACTGTATTAATAAACAATATTTCCGAATAGAGTAAAGATCATGTATATAGAGTAACTAATGTATAATTTACTAGCATAAGAATTTGAGCAAAATTCATAAATGTAGTAAAATTGAGATACCAAGTAAGTTAGGACCGTGTAGTAGCGCATTGTTTTAATATTTCGGTTTTAATCGGATAGAGCGGTTTGCACTCTAGGTTTAAATATTGAAAAGAACATGTTATTGAAAGATGCCTACAGACCCATGTAGAGACTTAAGACTAGTATTAGCCTAAGTAACAAAATACAACAATCAATCTAACAACGTCACCTGAAATCCACCCTACAAAAAAGCCTATAAACCTAAAAATAATCTAGAAATAAGACACGCCTGCAGATTGTAAATGAATTGTGATAAACATGGTAAAAGTTACAATAATGTAATAAATATAGAATTGTCGCTAATATAATTAATGTTAGGCTACGCATAATCGTGTAAAAAATCACAAAATTATCTTACAAAATTGAATGAACATTGAACAAAATTGTAATTGTGTAATAACTTAGAAATTAAAGTGGGCCATAAACTACTACAAAGTAGGTGTTCCATTTTTATTAGCACAATCCTATTGTAAATATTAAAGCATTGAGCAATATCTATACATCAAACATCTAAGTTTGGGATATAACATATACGTAGATTAAAGAACAGCATAATTAACTAAAATTTATTTCCATTCGTCTGTTTATTATTACAAAATAAATATTATAATCTTCCTCTGAAACGAAAACTTCAAAACTGAAACAGAACAACAATTTGTAATCTTGAGGCATAAGATCTTTGAACAAAAATTTTGTACAGCGCCAGATTCCAGGAACTATTAGTTTTAGCGAGTGCAAAAAATGTTTCAACGGCAAATTTCTTGGTAGAAGACTTTGAATTCCTTGATTTTGAAGTGTCTATCCACGAACAATGCTGTGCTATTTGAATGATTGCAGTTTTTACATAGGTATACTTATGGACGTTTTCTTCACCACAGTGCGTGAAATTGTGGGCTATGGATCCTTGTGCTGGTTTTTACAGTTTATAATAATGACTGATTTTACGATTCTTGCATTAAATAAGCACGCCTAATAACTTTGTTAAATTAGTTAATGATCCGAGTTAATACAGCAGTAAAAGTTTTGGTTCCATACAATCTTAGTTGTGACGGTACAGGCCTACCTGGGAAAGGGAGAAATGGTGACCTAGAATAATCAAAAGTGTAACAAATTGATTTAAAATAAATGTCTCAATACTAGTATCTAAACCACATCGTTAATTTCTTCCTTTGGAGGTTTAGGTCTTGATTAAGTATAATTGTAAAATCAAATTCTAGCAGACATGACGGCATTAGAGGAACTAAAGGCGGCAACTGTTATGTGTAGTGCTGGTTCGGTTGCCATGTGTCAGAGATTACCGCTATCGTTCACGTTATTCACAGTTGCCACTGTAGTTGTCATGATTTATGCAACATAGAGATATTGCTGTATCTTAAGTTATTTGTTGGCCTCTACCCACTGGAGAAGTTTATTAGACATGTGTAATATAGTGAGATGTATCAGCACATGGCTGACATATGCTGTGAAAGACAACCAAATCCAAGTTTTGAGAGAACTATCTGCACCAAATTAATTATTCCTTTGAAGAAGTAGCAAAGAATTATACTACAGATTTCAAATGCTTGCAGGAATTCCAGTTACATCCATTAGAAATTCTACCAGTATAAGAAAACATAGCAAGAATTGCACGGGATTATACTTTTCCGCCCCACTTCAAACATACTTGGTAAACCACGTCCGTTATACTCTAAGAAATTTATTGTTGGTCAGATTTAACTAGATTATAGGCATGAAAATATTTTAATAAAACACAGAAGTTTATTATAAATCCTGTAATAATACCAATTTGTATTTTGATGCATGGCAATCTTTGTGCCAAAAGCCGACAAAGGATACAAAAGGATCTCCTACATAATTTCCTTCTGTAAGTCTGCTTTGATTTTCATATATTTGTTTTGTAAACTTATCCGATCCTTAGTGTTACCCAAGGGTTTTCTACGAGGAAGCGAGTCACAACGAAATTTTGACGTGTTTTTTTATATGTATAAGCTAAATATTTCATAGAGCTAAAACCATATTAAAAAATGTACCAGTCTTCAATTGACATTGAGTAATTTTTATAAGGAATTTATGAAGTACAGATCTGTCATACTACTCTAACTTACTCTAACCATCTAAATTATCTCATAATAATGATCTGAGATACGAGTAAAAAGACATTTTTATTTGACATTTTCAAAAATATCGCACACCGACTATATATTGAATACGCTAGCTCACCAATTCAATATTTTAAGGATTTAACGTTTCTAAACTGTAAGCAGGCTCGGAACTAATGAACATTTTTTTGTTTGTGCTTGTCCTTGAAGCACTGGGGAGGCTCGAAGCTATGCCTAGGTCTGAAACAGTCTACATCAAAACCCTAGTATATTGGGTTTGATTCCAAGTCATCCATATTTGTTCTTTTATGAATATACTTTTCTAGACCAGTTTCTACTGGGAAAATATTACTTATAATCCATTTCAAACCAAAATAAGGTTAATACTCATCATTAAACTAAACATTTTAGCTCATTGAGTGTAAATTATTCTAAATAAACTAATGTTATAAAGTTTAAATACTAAAAAACGACATTATACAAATAATATAGTTAAAAGCTAAAAACGTTTTAAATTTCATTACACTGTATACACAAACAATGAAATACAACCTGGTCTGTTTACAAATCATTGGCAGACAAAATAATAGATGACTTTTTCCTTGAATTTGAACGCATACGTTTTGTAATAAAACTGATTTGCAAATGTATTTGTAAAGATATACTCGAGAATAATCAGAAATACCTGTAGAAAAAATCGATACAAATTTAATTTGTTACAGTATTTTTTTTCAGTGTTAGCGTTGGGTGTCTTCTTAAGGAGGCTACTATTGCACGGTGGAGCAGCTGTGTCTTCTACACTTAAAGCGGCTATGGTGGGAAGGGCTGATTCAATGCGAATGTAAAATTTTGCTCCTGTTCATCTGTCTCTTACGTTCTGCATCTGAAATCTGATGTTGTTGCAGACTTGACTCCTGAAATCTGAAGTCATGATCGTCTGAAGGGATCCAAAAACAGTCGGCGACGAAGAACGAAGAAGATAAAAACGAAACCCCCAGCATCGTTTCGACATCAGAGACACCCAGACTAAAAAAATAGTGCAATCAAGGTGAAGAAAAATTTAACATTCACATCGAATCAGCCCTTCCCACCATAGTTGCTTTATGTGTAGAAGGCTCGGTTGCTCCGCCGTGCTTTGGGATCGTGTCAGCCAACATCGTAGTGCGCTCAGTTGTGCACCTGATGAGACATTGAGAATACCTCTCCACCTAGATTGCACTACTCTTTGTAGTCTGGGTGTCTCTGATGTCGAAACGATGCGGGGAATTCGTTTTGAGCGTCTTAGTTTTTCGTCACTGACTATTGTTTTGGATTCCTTCAGACGAACATGACTCCAAATTCCAGGAGTACAGCAACAGCATCGGGTTACAGATGCTGCACGTAAGAGGAAGGTGAAATGGAGCTAAATTCAACATTCACATAAATTAATATTCTATCTACACGCGTATCTTCCTAATTCCTGCAGGTAGTCACAATTATACAGATTTTTATACAAATATTTATCATTTCTAAAACGTTGTTTACGTATGAATTCATAAATAACCAAAAAGAGGATTATCTTATAAATAAAAATGAATCGCAAAATGTGTTGCTATGAGCTAATTTTGAGAAGTTAAATTTTATACAATATTAAGTATTTAGTGCGTGAGAAGTATGTAGTGTAATGAGGATGGCAAATAAAAATTTAATTTCGAAATATTATTCCAGATTGCGCCAGTGACAAATTAAAACATCTTATGCATTGTAAATACTATTTATACACTGTTATAAAACCAACCTTAATAAACAAAGCTGTGAATGTTATAATTTACTCCAAACTGGTGGGCTTCCTTGGCATTTTAACATTGGCTTATGTAAAAATAGATAAATGAACACTAATGTGCCTTTTCCAGACTACAGTCCAAAAAATAACAAGACTTCTCTAATGTAAAACCTTATAAATAATTATTATGGAATGGTGAATGTTACATAATATTCCAATTATATGTTATATTCTTTCCAATAAAGGAGACTGATCAGCAGTAGGTAGTTTTTCTCACTATTCCGTGATAAGCCTCTCAGTCCTACATATGTATGTATATTTTGTTTATGGTTACAACAAGGCAAACTCAAATATGTTACTAGAAATATTTTAGATCGAAATTAGCTATAAGATCCGGAAGTAAACGTTTTTTGGCCGAATTAAACTCCCGAGAGATTCATACGTTTTGAGCTGGAAATTGATGCGTTTAATTTGCATATAACGGTTAGAAATAAATGATTTATAGTAGAAGCAGACCTGTGTATTTGTATTTATTGATCGGGGTACATTTAGATGTAGAGTTGAAAATAAATTAGTTATAAATTAGAAAGTTAAGTTAGAATCAGAAATGCTTCTATAAATACTAAACATGATATAAGAGTAAGGTAGTACCTGTAAGGCATAATATATACCTGATGTATGCCTACCTACGTTTGAAAAATGTCATAGGCTCTATCATATTGTATTACAAGTGCTTTTATGAAGTAATATAAGGACTTTTTTGAAACATTTTTAAAACACCGTGCGAAGCTGCGGGTAACGGCTATTTCCGAATGTAATGTATGTCTTTAAGCTTAGGACGGTTTCTGTAAAAGAAAACAGAACACAGGTGAAAGGGATATTAATTTTAATATCCACTGTGTTTATTTCGTAATCAGAGTCTTCAGTCCAAATCTATCGACATATGCAAAAGGAATGCCAATGTGTACAAGTTTGTTTTTTGAATGGAGCTTTAATTTTGCTTCGTTCTTCAAAAATAGCAAGCGGCTTGTAGACTTATGTACGCAGTGCATTCATTTTCCAAATAAGGTGACATTGAGTGACTTAGAGAATATTATGGGGTAGAAGTTAGAGCCAATGGTGTTTTCGTTCTGGCAACTGATTTTGAATAGCCAATTACGTCTAAATTGTGTAACGCTACGGTTTTCAGTTTCAGTTGTCCTGATTTTTGGAGGTTTTCGCAGAATTATAGAATTTAGTTAAGTATACCTTAGTTCTACAGCTAGATTCATATAGGCTATTTTATAGTCTGCCTTAATATATCAGTGAAAGTATTGCATGTGAATTAGCTGGATTTCTACCGAACTGTCCTAGAATTTTCTTTTTAAACCAATAAAAAAATTAGAAATTGATACTTACGATATTTACTGTGCAGAAATATTGCAAGGAATGGTTTCTTGAACCATACACAATTATAAGACAACTCATACAATATACATTATTAATATCGATAATCCACAACCTGTTTCTTAGCCATTATATTTAATGTATTGCAATCTTTTACATTAAGACGTTTGTGTTTTATTTTTATAAATGCATAATCCTTACAAACAATTTTATATGTATATAAAAAAAGCCTCTATAATATTATGATGTATTTAGATAAATGTTTATAGACAGTATTAATATGAATTAAATGTAGTTATCAATAGACGTAGGACACTAAGACAAGCTGTCTATCTTTTGAGGTAAGAATATTCCAACAGTCTTATTCCTCATGACAAGATTTTAACCGAAATTATTTGTAAACAATAAGTAATGAGGGAATATCATTAATAAGTTTATGGAAGTACCTCGAGTGAATTCTGACTAATTTTATTAGGCATTTCTATTATTAAGATTGTTTTTATTATCATGAGGGTATCAGATCAGTAACTACGAACAGTGTTTGATCCTTGTACCTAGTTTTATGTACAGCTATTTAGAATAATTTTCAAAATGTGCTGCTATACATATGACTAGCAGTTACCCGCGATCTTGCACGCGATTTCCTATTGAATAACAGGTACGTCATAGGTATATCCTTATTTGATGGATCGGACTTACGTTTAAAGACCAATGTTTTGGGTCTCTGAAGTGAAACAGCTTTTATTAGTACGAATGAAATAACATAAAATTCTCTAGAACATTAAAGAATATTTGAATTAATAGCTCAAAAATTTCAAATATTGAAATATTTAAGACCAGAGTGGAGAAATACTAAGTCTCTTGTAAACATAGTGTAAGCAAATGTGATGTAGTAAGAGGAGATATAATAATTTAATTCAGGAGTAGACATGTTTATAGTACGGATTATATTATTTACATAGCTAAGAGGTAAACAAGACATCATATATTTATCTCACACACACACACACACACACACACACACACACACACACACACACACACACACACACACACACACACACACACACACACACACACACACACACACACACACACACACACACACACACACACACACACACAACACACACACACACACACACACACACACACACACACACACACACACACACACACACACACACACACACACACACACACACACACACACACACACACAACACACACCACACACACACACACACACACACACACACACACACACACACACACACACACACACACACACACACACACACAACACACACACACACACAACACACACACACACACACAAGGTTTAAAGAAAATAAACATTTTTAGGTGAGAAAGGTCTTGTTAAAACTAAAATAAAAGCGTGGACTTTCGGCTATTGTAATCTACTTCAGGTCTCTTTGTTTCGGTGCAGTTGTAGTGATTGCTTTGTTGCATCGATCAAACAGATATGCTAAAGCGTCTACTTCCGGCTTTTACAATCTATTTGTGAGTCAAACCAAGAAACGGTGTTAAATTTCATCTTTCTAGGATAGAGGGAAGTACAAAAAAATGTGAAACATAAATATAGTCCTTCGAGATGTTGCAAACCTTTCAGGAGTCTTTAATCTTAAAGAAAATAATTTTATGTATATGTTGACAAAATAAACCACGTATATTTCAGATTTAGTCGTTGTGGGACATTGGTAAGTTGAAAAATATACCTTTTCTATGGGTTCAAACTCTAATTCACCCGTATGGGAGGTCTGAACAAAAAATCTAGACTTTTTGCCCACAGTCCTGCTTAAAAAAAAACAAATTTCATCGAAAATTGACATAGGAAAATTATTGAAAAATAAATATATAGTTCATCTCGGGTTGAGCCCCTATTTCTACCCCTATGTATATTTGATCATTATAAAAATGCTTTAGTTGTTCTAGTCACGTCATGAGGAATACGTGTGCCAAATTTAACCTTCCTTGGATATCGGAAAGTTGGAGAATTTGTGATGAGTGAGGGCTTTGTCTCTTATAAAGGTGTCCAAAAATTCCCGGGTCGGTTAAATATTTTTCAAAATATTTAAAATAGAGCTACAAAACAGTACACAAAGTTACTAGACATAAAAATCTATTTTATCACATATTCAGTTATCCGCTACTTCCTCAGGGGGGCGGCCCGCTAGGAGTCAGAAGAAAATCTTAAATGTAAGCATAGGTTGATATACACATCAAACAAAAGGTCTTTATTAGTGGAGTACAGAGCCGCAAACCCGACCTCAAACGGATAACCGAGTCAAAAATGACAGCCGTTCAAAGATGGCTAGAGTTTGCAACTTAGGTTAATGAAAAAAATATACTGATGAGCTTTTTGATTTTAACTTTACTAACCCAAAACTGTTTACAATTGAATCAGTCATTTGAGAAACACCTCATGTCAATTTTTTACCAATAATGAGTTAGGCATGCCAAAATGTAGTTGAAGGCAAGGCGAATCCAGTACTAAGTAAACACCACATCTCCACTAAGTAACCATAGTGATAGCAGATGTTAAAATATTCATTCTTTTGAGAAACACCTCATCTCCTGGAGATGTGTTATTTCTGAAATGACTTAAAATTTGTAGCTGGTGGCAGCACTGTTCTTGCTAATATTATTCTAGCCTAGAACAGCTGTAAAATAATTACACTGTGTTTAATAAGTAATTGTTGTTGTAGAATAATAAGTTTCATTATTTCTGAGGGGTATTCCCGCAGGCAGTAACCATTCTTGCTTTAGTTAGATGTTATTAGTGGCATTCTACTCGTTAGTAAAGACAGACCATAACAGTTTTTTACTCTTAATTTGTTTCAACTTAGTTTTATCTTGTCTTTGTTATGGCACTTAGTGAACGTGAGAGAGTTACCATATTAATTATGCGTGTTTGGGGGGATTTAACACGGTCTCACAGTGAAGTTCAAAACCTATTCAATGACTCATTTCAAAACCGAAATCCAATATCAAAATCAACAGTTACGAGAACAATAGACCGTTTTGTAACTCATGGAACTGTCTCTGATCTTCCTAGAAGTGGTCGTCCACCAAGTGCAACCGATCAGGATTCGAGTGTGGAGGTTCTTCAGTCATTCATTGAGAATCCTCATGAAACTCTCAGATCGGCTGCAGGCAATCATGATATGTCCAAAAGCTCTGTTCAAAACATTTTGCATAAAAATGGTTTCAAGCCATACAAATTTACATTGCATCAAGAACTAAACGATTTTGACAAGCGTCTTGAGTTTTGTGAAATTATGATGACCAAGTTAGATACAAATCAAATCCTTCTAAATGACATTGTATTTTCAGACGAGGCTACATTCATGTTAAAAGGCAATGTAAACAAACACAACTGCCGTTACTGGACTGATAGTAATAAGCACTGGATGAGAGAAGGTCACACGCAACACCCACAAAAGTTGAATGTCTGGGACGGCATATTACGTGAAAGAATTATGGGGCCGTTTTTTATCAACGGACTTTAGACGGAGTTTCCTACCTTGACATGCTCAGAAACCGTATTATACCAGCTCTTGGAAATATTGTTGGTGAAAACTTGGCACAAATCTTGTTTGAACAAGACGGAGCACCCGCGCACTACAGGAATATTGTAAGGGATTACTTGAATGTTATGTGTTCCCTCAAAGATGGATCGGAAGGAAAGGTGCCATTGAATGGCCCGCTCGTTCCCCCGACTTAACTCCTTTGGATTTCTTTTTCTGGGGTTATCTTAAAGATAGGGTGTATAAAAGAAAACCACGGGATTTGGAAGAATTGAGGAATAGGATCTTAGAAGAAAGTGGTTGTTTGGAACGTGAGGAAACAGGACTACAACACGCTGTGGAGGCCTTTTATCACCGATTAGCTCACTGTCAAACAACAGAAGGCGGACACTTCGAGCATCTGTTGTGAAAAGGCTATCTGTAAGTAGTAATCTTCTAATGACTAAATCATTGCAAATAATGAAACTTATTATTCTACAACAACAATTAATTGTAAACAGTTTTGGGTTAGTAAAGTTAAAATCAAAAAGCTCATCAGTGTATTTTTTACATTAACCCAAGCTGCAAATTCTACCCATGTTTGAACGGCTGTCATTTTTGACTCGGTTATCCGTTTGAGGTCGGGTTTGCGGCTCTGTACTCCACTAATAAAGACCTTTTGTTTGATGTGTATATCAACCTATGCTTACATTTAAGATTTTCTTCTGACTCCTAGCGGGCCGCCCCCCTGAGGAAGTAGCGGATCACTGAATATGTGATAAAATAGATTTTTATGTCCAGTAACTTTGTGTAATGTTTTGTAGCTCTATTTTAAATATTTAAAAAAATATTTAACCGACCCGGGACTTTTTGTACACACTGTATAGAGATAACGTAACAGTTACCAACTTTATGCCTGCAACAATCTGCTGTTTCTTTTGATACAGACATACATGATGGTTGAGTTTATGAGTGTCATGAGACGAAGACCAAATATTAGTCTTGGTACAGTAATACTATTTTGTAGCAGATTCAAATACTATAATATTGTGTTCTTTGAAGGAGTTCTGATTTAATAGTAATGAAAAAATTCCAATTTAAAAAACAAATTTTATCCGCTTGTAGACTCTTGGCGCTTTAGACACTTTGGAGCACTTAGTTTCCTCCTGGAGTTAGTATATACGTCAGACGTAACAGAAAGTTAGAATTCAATGGAGACTACAAATTCCTAAAACACCATTTCTAATCAAGTTAAATCACTAGACTAAGCCACGTTATGAGGTAATAGCTGTAATAGAGAATGTATTACTTTTGATACATGACAGAAAGGGAAAAAGAAAAAGAAACTTTATATTTCACTTCTATACATCAGGTAGAAGGATCCACTACCAACCATGAAATTTAGTCAACTAAAATATTATATATTTTAAGAAATTTTACTGATATAATATGTAATTTTTGTATACTCATATACCTCGGACTATTGTATGATAAAAATGGGGAAAGAAAGAAGACATTTGGTTCGAGCTGTGTAATCAAGGTTATATTTGAATTTCTCCCGTTTCAAAATTTCTATGACCATCTTTAGAATTCCTGGTCATTCAATATTAAATAATTGGCAGAGTAAATAATTTATTAGTAGTATTACTGCATAGAGCAGAACTCTTGATATTTAAATTTCTAGCAATAGTAATAGTTAAAATGAGAGACTAATATATGTTTGCCACTGCTGGATGTGGTGTTTCGTTTTAGATCCGTATGTCGGGAGTGAAGTTGGGTCATCCGTGACATTGAACGTCTGATTTATTTGCTCACTTCAGAGCAAAAATCACAATGTGTTATTTAGTTAGACCAAACATTTATGAGTTCTGTTACTACAGCGTAGCTTAATTCCAGGAATGAATATGGCGATAATGTAGTTTATGAGTGCCTAACGTTATTCGTACCTAATAAAACATTTACTGAAAGTTTTTTAAAAGATCAATTACCAGGTAGGCCACCATTTTTCAGTTGAGAATATATAAAAGTTTCCAAGTTTCGATGTTATCGCAGGCCTTAACAATAGTGCATTTTCCAGGAAGCTGTATAAGTAAAGCTATATAGGCCTACAAGAAATCTAAGCATGACATTATTTTACCTTTTTACCTTTTCGTTTAGAATATGTTTAAAATGGTAGCAATGTAGACAATTGCATGGTATTGCCCATTTTATTCAGAGAAGTTTAACAATGATAACTCCAGTTCCATATGTGGTTTTAGTAAAGGGTGAAAAGAAATCAATTACCAAAAATAATAAAGTGTATTACTGTTAAAAACTTTATTATGTCACCATTGACGTAATGCATTAGTTTTCGTTGTATGTAAGTGTTAAAATAAATAAATAGCAGTTGTTTTTATTAACTAGTGAATGTATTATCAAACACCCGGTACGTTATT
Source organism: Homalodisca vitripennis (assembly GCF_021130785.1). Lineage (NCBI taxonomy): Eukaryota > Metazoa > Arthropoda > Insecta > Hemiptera > Cicadellidae > Homalodisca > Homalodisca vitripennis. The sequence continues at coordinate 191,360,852 of NC_060207.1, forward strand.
GGAATAATGTATACATAAATTATATTTTAAAACTTTATGTTTGAAAACATGCACATCCCAATTAATTAAAACCTTGCGTGTTGTAAAAATTTAAAAATCAAAATTCTTCAGTAGCATCATGGGAAGAAATAAAATTTTTTGACGTACATTATCAGGCTGTAGATGCCCATTTTTATGGCAATTATTATGGAATACACTTATAAAATTGAAATTAAAAGAAATTAAAAAATATTCTTACCTGCATCCTGTAGGAGAGAAAATAGTATTGCCCTTGCAATATACAGATAGGTACAAGTATTTTTAAAAGTAAGAACTACGTATGTTTTATGAGCTGATCCTCTCCGTAGTATCGAGCCATAACAATCCTTTGGGTTCAAACCACAATAAGCTTGGCGAAAGTCATCCTGGTTCAATTCACCACAGAGGCTTACTCATAGATACTGCCACTTAGTCCATATCTAGCTCAATGTTACTCGTGTATGCGATATCCAACTATGTATCATGTAACTCGAAGCTACGCAAACACTCAAATGTTTCAGGAAATATAAAAAAAATTAACTTTATGCATTACATAACAGGCTTGTAACCTACCTTTTATTTGTGAGCAAACTATTCGTGTGGTTTTCTGATTGCTTTAGCCAAAATAACCTCTCTTTTGAAATAAAACTCTGAGTTTAATGTGATGCGTTCCTTTTTCTGTTATGCATTTTAAATATATTTTAGTTACATAATTTTAGATATCTTCGTGAAGGTAGGAATATATCTCAAATGGTTTTGAATCTTCCACGAAAAACTGAAGGCATTAAAAAAACAATTTGGAGCACCTTGAAACCATGTTTACCTACACAAAATATACTCCATTAAAATTATTATCCTTGCGTTTAATCTTTTAAAAGCTTGTTTGTTATTCACTGTAAGCGTAATTCTTATATTAAAAAGTTTTACCTTGTGCCTCGTTATAAAATACCTCCAAGATTTAAATTTTTATAGCAGAAATTTATCGGAAGCGATAAACATTGTTTCTAATTTACCTTTAGGAAAATATCTTAAATGAACATATAAAATATCTTAAGATATTTCCTTAAAGGAACTTTTAAAAATTTCACCGATTCCGATTGCAACATCTATTTGTTGACCAATAGCCAAACCTGCACGTATGTAACTAATGTTTTTATACAAAAAAGTAATTGACCAATCAGTCTATAATCACCTTATTAGTATGTATTTATTAGATTATTTATTTATTTACTACGGCTATCCTATCTACTTATCTACTAATCTTGGATATAATCCATCCTCCTCATCCAATAACTCTTGTAATGATCTCCCTTGGTAAAGTGATACATGAATTGGCCTGAATTGACGAAAAGGGCTTTTTTAATGTTATTATTGGATTATTTAAAACATGTGAAATGTAACGGTGTGAGTAACATAGTCCCATATTAAATTTTGAACAGAAGTATATCAACTATTATCCATGACGGGACTGTTATTAGACTAAAAATCATGTTTTTTCTGATATATGGAAACTTCAACAATAAACCCTGAATGGGGGATTGGGATGGAGGTTAAGTTAATATGTAAACCGCAATTTCATTTTGTAGGTCATTGTAAAAGAAGACTGATTCCGCAAACCTGAGGTCTCTAATCTCAATACAGGAAAAATGGCGGTCTGTTAAGGGTTTAATAAAAAAATAAACAGTTTTGTTGGAAAAATATCTGTGATAATCATTAAATAACACAATAAATCAATTTAAGATTAGCATAAAGTTGAAAAGTTCTCATACGAGTTCACTTCTAATATATACAAAAAAACCATGTTTTACAACGATCCCCGTGTATATCGCAGATGTATATTCTGTTCCAAATTGAATGGCGGAGGAGTTGTTACTTTTTGGACACCATATATATTCCTTCGTTTTCGTATAATAACTACAAGCTTAAGATACAAAATAAAAATCTATACTATCAATATTAAAATGATGAGTACGTAACATTATTTGCCTTTAAATGAAGCATGTTTTGTGGACTTTAAACTGACATTGCATAAAAACCATTTAAATTTACATATGTCTCTTGAAATAAAACGACTATATGAGTAATGTAATGGCTATAGATTCCATAGTTTCAGGATTCGATATTTTTGTGTGAAAACTGTCATCTTTTGTCATCTAAGGCTTCACATTGCTTGCTATAAATGAATTTCAAAGGGTAACTCTTTAGAAAAATATAAATACTTTTTTTAATTTAAATGAAATGGTACATACTTGAAACGTTGTTGAATACATGTTATACTAGCAACTGAAAATTAATATATAGTTTATAAAGAATCCATTTTTGTATCTTATCTGTTTTAGGTTGGCAGTGGCTCTCGACCGCTATCCTCGTTTTCCTTGTTTTGCATTGCCAAACGAGTGCAGACTGCAGCGCTCGTTGCAGCGACCAATCATTCGCCACTCCACACACCTCTCCACCAATTGGATTTTCTCTCTTCTCCCTGAAAATTTACGGAATTTAGTTATGTCAATGTGTATTTGAATTCACGTTACAAATAATTCATTTTAGCACGGCCGCCGGATCGATGCAGATCTGGACCGAATAACTTTGATTAGCCAGATGCACGCGCTCTTGATGATTTCGTAAACACAAAATAATACTGGGCCTGCTAATAGCTATCGAATAGCTGCCCCATGCTTCGTGAGTATTGATCACTTTTGAATAGTCCTGCCCGGTTTATCAGACCTACGGTTGTTGGAATTTGTATTAAAACACTTTGCTTTCGTACATTTGTTTCGTCTATTAAGGGTGGAAAACAGCATTAGCCGCCTAGTTTTACACAATTATTTGGCAATAAAGAATTCAGCGATTAAGAGTTTAAACTCAGTGTTGTTGATAGTCAGTGTACACTGTATGATATATACATATATAGATATAGATAGACACATATAGATTTATCTGCTTATGTAATATTTGCCAAATTCATGCTAATATCGTACAACTCATAACGAGAGAGCACATTATGTAATTGCTACACAGATAAAATGTGCTTAGATCAAGATAGTATTAAATTAGTTTATAGCTCTTGTTCAATACACATTTAAACTCCATGTACCTAACACTGTTTTTAAGTACCTAATTAAAAAACCGATACCCTAACACGTGTGAGGACATGCGTTTCTCTAAATACATACTAATAATAGTACCTACTTCATTGTACTAGCAGAAAATGTGTTAACGCTTAGCTTTGAAGAAGAAATAAAATTATCCTTACACAAAATCGAGAAAATCCTCGTCTTTTAGAAATTGTTTTCAATTAGGAGATTCTATGACAAAAGAAATGGCTATCAAAGTTAATTACAGAGATTCCTTATTTCCTGGAATCACTGTTCCGAGTTCTTTTTATTAATTTTATTTGGTCTCAGCATTAAAACACAAGGAAAGTTGGAAGAAAATTAAAATTAATTTTTTTTTAATTATTTAGTTAAAATATAATATTTTTCGTTAGTACATTCAATTTCTATAAAAAAATCATTGCTGTAACTTAATTTATGGAACTATCTGCAACTTAATTTTAAATAAGTGTCTAGTAGTAGAAACCCAAAATCCAAACGATTCACTAAAAATAGAACAACTTGGTGCTTCTTGTAATGAAAACTACCATGTAAGTGAGAGTGTATGACTTATATATGTTTTTCCAAGAGCTAACTGACCTGATGATGCAAGTCGTTTTATGGGATTTTTCTGAAGGTTAAGAATTTGTTTTTCTGCACCCTACTCATTGCTATCGTGGTTACCCATTGTATAAATGTTTACATTGATATTGTGGGTGACAATGAAAGCTACGAGCAGAGGGCAGAAAAATTAAATCGTAAAGAAACTAAAGAAACTACGTACAACGATATAACATTGTAACATTGGACGTAGTAACAAAAGTAGCCTATTGGAAATGTGTTATAGACTTGAACACTTCTCATTCAATCTCAGAGAAGCCTGGGGTGTTTGTTAAAAAAATATCATGCGAGGCGTTACACCATATGGGAATGGTTTGTTCCTTGAGTAAAATGTGTGAAAGAGTTGGAAGAATCTGACAGGTCGAGTATAAAAAAAGCTAATAAGGCTATCTAAGGTATCAACAAGAAGTGTCGACAAAATGGTAAGTTTGATAGCAAGGCGACTGTAGGATGAATAAAAAACAGGAGAAGATCCTGATAACCCATATTATGGAGCTGGTATGCAATATGGTAGGGAAATATAAAAATATTGTGTAGGATAGTGGAGGTTGTTAAATCACGTTATCCGTATTATTTTACACAAGTCTACAAAGAGGACTCTTGACTCCTCTTTTGGCTACAGTCTCCATGTTGACCAATTATGCTGCCGAGCGTCTGGTATGATGGGGCTGATTATGAGAACTGCTAGGCATGGCCTCGGGTCTAATGCTCTTGTACTCCTCTACAAGTCCCTTGTCCTCCAGCTGCTCGAATACGCTTCAGTTGTTTGGTCTCCTTACCAAGTGGGCCTCATTGACAGACTGCAGTCCGTGCAAAATAAATTCCTTAGGTATTTGCACTGGAGAGAGCCTGATAGGCCTCTGAACTTGCTTCGGCTACATCCACTGGTCGTTAGAAGGGAGGTTGCAGATGTCGTCTTTCTTTATAGGATTCTCAACTTTGTGGTAGTCTGCCCCCCTCTTTTGGAGCGAATTGCTTTTCGTCTCCCTTCTGGCACAAGGTCGCGCCGCCTCTTCGAGCTGAGCCACTTAAACCGCAACTATCTACAGTTCAGCTCTGTCCCAAGAATACTTCGGCTTGGCAACGAGGTGTGCAGTGAAGTTGACTTTTTCTGCAATCGACTGGGAGTTTTGAGACGTGCTGTGTTGACAGTGAGGCTGGAGACATTTGAGTCAGAGTGAGTTTGCCGAGTCCTGCACAGTATTATAATAGTTACTCCATTGTTATCTTTGATGATTTAGTCTATTACTGTTATCATTATTGTTATTTTTGTGTTTTTATTTTTTTATTACTTGTTATATCACTACTTGTTATTGTTATTGCACTATTGTTATTGGTAACACTTTCGTTATGTTTCACATTGTTTTAGTTTTATCTTGTTATATCTGTTTATTTCACTATGTCGTAGGCATGGTCAATTGCTGAACTTGATTTTTCATACTATACTTTTTTTATGAGAATTTATTACTGTTTATTACTAGTCATCTTAAGTATAGTAATTTTGCAAAATGGTTATACCGTGGGAATGTAAATGTAAATGTAAATGTAAGATGTTGACTTTCTCAAGGCCCATAACAGATATCTTAGCGCACCTTTATATTTAGTAGGCAGTAGAGTCAAGGTCAGTTTGAGTGGTTTTGGGGGAAAATATTTTCAAATATGTTTTAATTTCGTTTTTATTTCAACCAAAATAATTATTTAGAGTAAGTGGAAAACTCTCATGTTAAAATTTAGAGAAATGTATAACAGCCAGAAAAAGTGTATATACATTTATCCTATCACTGTAATTCAAGAGCAAAATGTATTTTAAGCTGAGCCAAGCTAGCATAGATTAGACATTCAATCCCCTGTTTATAATCATCTCCAGCTAAGATCATTTACGTGGATTCTCCAATCTTAGAACTCTCCATACCGGACACTCCCGATATCCACTGGCCGAACCTTCGCCTTTCTAATCTCTAAGGTTTATGAATGCCTTGGTTCGTCCCATTCTGTTGCAATTTGTGAAAACTACTGATACTCCCGCCTCTGTCGTCTAGTTTGATCGTTTTCTGCCGTCAATCCAAGGTAAGGAGAACGTCACACCACGTTTCGCTAAGACGCTTCTCTGAGATTAAATGCAACATTTCTAAAATTCATATAATTATGCCACATGTCTTACTATATCACATTTTAAAATGCCATTATGATTGTACTCAGGATGTTTAAATATGTATATCTCGATACGAGTTATCGTACATAATATCAAAGTAAAAATGTTTGCTAACACTCAAGCAAATCCTGTGGAATGACATGCATCATAATCGAACTTGATTTTGTTTATATATTTTCTTTATTTTAATATAAAACCACTCCATGAGAAATTATAGAAAAGAAATTTAGGCATTATTAAAGCATTTACGTACACACAATTTTGTAAAAATATTGTTATCGTGTTTTTGGTAAATCTCATACTAATATATTCTTTTAAGTTTTGACTCACAACTTCCCGTGTAGGTTTCGAAAACGATTGAACACTCCTTAGCAATGCAGTGCAGAATAATCTTTCGAGAAATCTCCACTTCATTTTTTAATTCTAGTAACATGGGACCTTTTGACGTCCAGCAGAGACTGAACACTTAGGGTCAGTCATGATCACTGTAATGATCGATTCAAAAGAGAGTTTTACCCAAGCAATATCCACAACTCAGATTCATTCATATTCGGAGTAGTCTTTAAAAATTCGCAATAAACACCGATTTGGGGGAAATCTCGATCTTTGGTGTTTATTGGAAAAAAATCCTTTCCTCCCACAATCGCTTATCCTTTTCCTAGAGTTTTGTCAAAATTTCAATACCACGCGGCACATGAAGTGTTTGCAGTTATGCGAAACCTTCAAAGAATTGTTTAATACATTTTTAAAGTATTAAAAATATTCTAGCTATTGTTGGTTGGATGTATTTGTTTAGACATGAAACCTATGAAGAGTCTACTACAATGCGGTACACGTTTTTGACAATAAGTGGGGACCCTCACACCTGAATACCTGCCAGGGTACTATATTGTAACCTAATCCAATAATAGTCAGGCTAGGCAAGACACCCCTATGTAGGACTGTCCCAGCCACGCGTCCGACCGGTACAAGAAGTCGTGTGGCCCGTATCATCGTAAACTACCACCCTTGCTCGTTCATCCAGTTCTAGAAGCCTCACTTTTGGCCCGTTTGTTGACTCAACAATAGACGCGTGGTTCTAGGTGAGGGGTTAGAGGAGCGTGCTTCTTATCCCTCAGTTAACATGCTCCCTTTTTAGTGTTGAAATTGTGGGAGGTGGAGGGATTTAAGTTTTTTAAATAGTTTTTTTTTCTATATTTTATCAAGACGAACTGCTGAAACGATATGAATAGCCATTAACCACGTTTCCTGTATTTAAATTGACCTATCTATACTTGATCTTGAAGTAACCCAAATATCCTTATATAACATCCAACCGTTATCTTTAATTTTGTTTGTAAATTAATTCACACTAGTAACAAATTATACACGCTCTCAAATGACGGTGGTTTGTTTTGCAAATAATACAAATTTGATATATATATATAGAAACCGGTTAGAAATGTAGTATGTACATGGCAGATTATTTGAGTTTACACCTGCTATTAAGGTACCACGAAGTGTCACGTTCAATTTGCTCAATAACATTACAAGATTCAGTAATAACGGATAATGAAATCGTAAAAAATCACGTTCTACCTAAACGACGACCTAATTATGCTGATTTATTTTTTGAACCCCTGTAAATACCTTTAGAGAACATTAAAAAATATTTGAACAAATTTAATGAATCAATAATTTTTAAATCGAATATTTGGGAAAGTTATTAGTTACAATTATTTAATTACAACATTTAGTTATAAGTTAGTTTAAACGATCTATGAGCTGGTAAGTTCACGAAAATCGTATATACAATTTATGAACACAAAGGCTAATGAATAATTGCACAGATGTGCAAACAAAAATTTTTAGGGCGGATTTAAAATCTCCATCGTACTTTCCGGTTTCATCGCCCGAGAGTACAGGGTTGCCAAAACACAAACATTAGAAATCCTTTCCGGAGAGGAACAGAGAAAATGCATTAAGCGAAAATGCATTGCAGGAGCATGTATAAGTTAAAACTTCCTGAAAAATGAAGATCAGAGATTTTCATGTTTTTCTCTACATAAAATTTAGTAATTAACTGACGTTTTTATGAGTATAATATGATATTTTTCAGTACTTTTGAGTTGTTACAAAATAATTGACCGAATTTAATAGATAAATAATGATTTTGCACCTTCAAAATAACTATATATCCCAATTAGTAGATTATTATTAAATAAAGTCAGATTATTACAATTGTATACATTATTAAATTGTAGATATGTTGTAAATAAGTATATAAATTGGATTCCTGAAGATAGTGCAATACAATTTTGGTTTGGAAAATAGTTTATGTGTTAAGTTCATTACCTTTTAAGATAAATTCCTTGAATACAGAAAAGTAGAACGCTACTTTACTATTCCACGTAGAATTTAATGCATTAGGAAATTACAAAATGTAGGCAGTTTTGTTACCAGTTTCAAATAAAATGGTTGAAGATAAAAATGTGAACACTTTAGTGAATGAAAAATATACAAGAGTTATGGCTTCAGCAAAAGACACTTTATTATTGATAAACATGTTATTTTGCAAAACAATTAATATGTAATAACATTTTTTTATTTAATTAAAAATTAAAACTTCCTTCAATCCTTAAGTAAATGAAACACATGTCTCTTCATAGAGATATGATTCGTGTAGATTGTGTAAAAGTTTTACATTTTTATCTACATATCCACAGTCAATAAAATCTGTAAAAACTTCTTATTTTAAATGATTGTAATCTCACGAGAGGAAAAACAATATTTCATAACTTTTGCTTATGAAACGAATTTATCATAAAGGGGCATCAATTTGACATAAAATTATTTTCTAAAACTAAAATATTCTATATGTAGCTATTAAAAAAAATTAATTAAGTATAAACCCATATATATCCTTTAATAATAAAATGTAATTAAAAAAATGTAACTTCCCCTGTACTTTGTTTAAGAGTTATAATGCAGAGTATCAGAAGAGTATCAAAATGGAAAACTCTTTCCTATTAATACAAAAATACCGAAAGTAAGATTAAATCAACTCATAAAATCGAGAAAAAGTCTACTTTAACATTCGAAGTTTTTGAATCAGATATATTTCGATTGCAATATTACACCGAGGCGATATAATAAAAACATAACTTTGGGCAGGGACCAATTAGTTAGGTATCAGTGTGCCAATTATACTTCCAATTACGTGAAGCCTTTGATTTCCGGCAGGTGTATAGTGATTCGCACAAGTGGACTCGCAGCGTGGTATCCTGAGTCCTTCATATCATAGTACGTTATTCGGAATCGCGTGGATTAACGAAACCTTTTTAAATCAGTTTACGTAATTATATTAAATTTTAAGTTGGATAGTACGCACGGTCTGCAAAATACTAATTGTTCCAGGTTTAACAGAACGTATAGGATATTTATTATTAACATGGCCTTGAAAGATTTACATGATTTCCTAATATATTTCTATTAATATAATTCTAATATTTTTCTATATATTAATATTTCAAATTACTTAAACCTATGACATAACAAAAATCCATTTCTTTGAAGATGTAACACACAGAGTTATTTATGCTAGGTGAATGGCTTGTAGTCTTTCAGATATTGATGAAAACAGAAGCAAAGTTCTAGGCTTAACGTTGCTATGGTGGGAAGAGTTGATTCAAAGCGAATGCTGAGTTTAGCTCCAATAGTTTTGAGTTTCATTTATGGATGAGGCTGATGAACATGATTCCAGATTCTACGAGTGCAATTCAGAACTACTCTGAGACAGCGTCACATTTCATAAGCTGCAAGTAAGAGGAAGGTGAACTGGAGCTAAGCTCAACATTCACACAGAAAAAACATTGGTAAATAGAAAATGTTTACAGATTCATTGGTCAAACATACCTTACATACCTCCTCACTCATCCTCTCAAGATTATATTAATTTCTCTGCTATGCTTGATGAGATCATTGCAACCTCTAGAGAATTTCAATCTATCCTTATAATTGGGGACTTCAATCTTCCTGATTTCAAATGGATGTCGGACACTCCACAGGCTGCTTCTGCCTCACACAGAACCGTCTTGGATATGGCCTCGTCGCTTGGCATTAGGCAGATGAGTGGAGTTCTGAATGGAAGAGGAGTTCAGTTAGACCTAGTGTTTGCCACTCGGCAAGATTTCTCTGTCACTTTCGCTAGTGATCCTCTTCTGCCATTCGAAGACTATCATCCTCCCCTTTGTTTCACAGGCACCATGGGCAGTATAAATGTAGCAGTGTGCGTGATCAATGTAAGATCCTTTCTAGAGCTTCTAAGGCTAACTACGTCCACTTTGTTGACTCAGCTATCTCATCTAATGTAAAAGTCTTTTGGAGCTTTGTAAACGATTTAAGACGAAAATCTTCTGTTCCGAGTGAGATGAACTTCGGTGACTCAGTGTCTTCCCATCCAGGAACGATGTGTAATATGTTCAGCACATTCTTCTCTTCGGTGTATGCGCCTGCTGACAACAGTTCACCACCAACAAAGGCATATGAGACTCCTTTTACCTTTTCCGAGGTCTTAGTTACTGCTGAAGCAATCAATAAAAGGCTGAAAGCTCTCGACGCTTCTAAGGGATGCGGCCCAGATAACATTACTCCTGGAGTCCTGAAGCATTGCCGCGCCGAATTAGCCCCCATCCTTCTCTTTTTGTTTAACCTGAGCCTGGCCAATGGAGTTTTTCCTGAAATCCTGAAGGAGGGTTACGTCGTACCCATTTTCAAATCTGGTGACAGACAGAGCATAACTAATTACCGGCCGATTGTGATCCTCTCAGTGTTGGACAAGGTATTCGAGGTACTGGACATCCTTCAGCCGCACTTTAAGAACATCATCATTGAAGAACAGCATGGCTTCATGGCGGGGAGATCCACCGTGACTAATCTTCTCGTATTCCAAAGTTATGTTCTTGAGGCTTTCAGTCGTAGGCGCCAAGTTGATGATGTTTACATTGATTTTAGCAAGGCGTTCGACAGGATCAGCCACAATCACCTACTTAATAAACTTGAGGTCTATGGTGTCTTGGGAACTATGCAGGCATGGTTCCGTAGCTATCTTACCGACCGCAAGCTGGTGGTTCGCTTTGAAAATCAGACTTCTGACGCCTTTGTCCCATTTTCTGGTGTGCCTCAGGGCTCCCACCTTGGCCCGCTTTTATTTTCCATATTTATTAATGACATCAAGGAGGTTACCAAAGTTCCTTTCGTACTGTTTGCTGACGACATAAAACTTTTTCTTGAAGTGTCCTCCAGCGCAGACTGCGAACATCTTCAGCAAGCTCTAAACTGTATATCGAAATGGTGTCAGCGCAACGGGATGTCAATTAATGCCAGCAAGACCAAGCTTATGACATTCAAGAGAACCACCTCCTCAATTGATTTCAAATACTCCCTTGATGACAAGCTTCTCGATCATTGTACATCCATCAAAGATCTTGGAATAGTTCTTGACTCCTCTTTTGGCTACAGTCTCCATGTTGACCAATTATGCTGCCGAGCGTCTGGTATGATGGGGCTGATTATGAGAACTGCTAGGCATGGCCTCGGCTCTAATGCTCTTGTACTCCTCTACAAGTCCCTTGTCCTCCAGCTGCTCGAGTACGCTTCAGTTGTTTGGTCTCCTTACCAAGTGGGCCTCATTGACAGACTGCAGTCCACATGCTTCCACATAATGGTCATGCGCCTAGAAGGATTCATATCGTAAAATCTCCTGATCTCTGAGAGAACCCGAACTTGAACTTGTGATTTTACCATTTTAAGAGCTCTTTTCCAATTGGAAAGTTCTTTGCAAATGGATTCATAGAAGCGTCAGTCATTTAAAGGTTACATTATCTAAAGTTCAGGAATTTTGGAAATTATGCCCGATTGAAACATATTACACCAAGAAGCTTTTGGCTTCTTGAAATTCACTCTAGAGTTACTTTCTTTTTAGCACTTTCTATCTCTTAAAATTTCAAAACTATCGTTTCGGGAAACCTGGGATCGACATCTGGGATTTATGATATTTCTAACTCTAACGTTTAAAAATGCTGTGAGACACATTTATTCCTTGAAACATTAATACCAGCTGAAACTTCTTCCTATGCATCGTAAACAGTACCAGACAAACTGCTATGGAAATTGCTATTACCAGTATCTACGCTTTGATGAATCCATGAGAGCTATTCATGGTTAAAGACCGCTACATAATGGGCACGTTCAATTGTAGTTAAAATATGTGCATTTCAAATCGCAATAGGGTTTCAAACCGTCCGGCTTTGTCTCTTGGTTCGAATTCACAGTAGATACCTGTGTGTTATTTTTTCCAAAATCTTTCTTGGAATACACAATTTTAGTTAAACTAGATGACGTTCAGAATTTGTTATGAAGAATGCTCTTAATCCTGAGGTCTCGAGCCCTTACCTCTGGAGGGGCTCCCTGGCTACTCTGGCTGTTAAAGACTGATCCATAAAAAGTCTGTAATTAATTATGATTCAAATGAATCTATTGGTAAGCTATGTTGTGTAGAAACAGTTCTTTTACATTGTAAAGCCCCTTATTTGGCTCAAATCGTGACGATAAAACAAACTGGATTAATAACTATTCGATGAAATGTTCATTATGTCCATTGAAGTTTAAAACTCACCCAACAAGAAATCGTCTATGTTAGTACACAATTGTAATAGTAGTAAACAATTTAGCCCTGGGGCTCCACCCATAGGTCCCGTTGGCAAAACAACTGAGGTTTACTTCTAAAATATTATTGAAAATTTAATTAAGATTCAATATTAAGTAGGATGTTGATACAACTATGTCCATGTGGCTTATTTTTGTACAATGCTGAGTGGTATCGGCCCTATGACTCTGAGAAACGTCCATGGATAGGATTCATGAACGTCCAGGAAAATGCTTTTTACCTTTGGGCTTTACTTCCTTGACTCAAAGCCACTAAGCTGCCCTCTGTTATCATTTACTTCATAGAACATTTATGGTAATTTTAAAGTCAAGCAACCACAAGATAATAAATAAAAATTTAGAGTATTAATAAGGTCACTCAGCATTAAGAACAGATTTGCTCAAAATATTGCAAAGGTCCCTAAAAGTGTTAATTTTATTCCATTGATTAATACTTTAACAATGGGAACTGCCTGAGTAGTGATAGTGCTGGATTAATTCTTTTGGTTTCTGGTAGGAAAGCCCATTGTAGTTTGTAACGCTTTAACGAGTGGTAGGCCCTAACCGGGGTATGCTACATGGACGATTCTTTTCCAGACATCTAGAGATCTACATGGAAGATCTCACCATCCAGTTAAAGTGTTTGGAGAGACATTGGAATCCAAAAACTTTTAGGCTTGTTACAAAAAATGTATAGTTCTAAAATTGATTAATTTTATAGTCATGGGATCAGGATGGGATCATCTTCTCTTATGTGATGATCGTGGCAAATATTTTGAAGTCCATGAAACTTTGGACACTAATAAGTTGTGAAGGGATACTAAGATAGATATATCTCTCATAGCTACCCCCATAGACGGTACGATTGTTAGGACAGTCATTCACATTTAAGTAGAGAATTGTAATGAAAAACTCCTAGCATATTATGGTTGAGAAGCTCTATTTAGCACTCAAACTCAAGAAAAGTTAGTTGCCTGATGTCTAAGTCTGTTATTACCTGGATTTCGTTGTAATAAAAAAGTAATGATTTTTTTATTGAAAATTTAAATGAATTATTATGTGACCTAAACGCACAGTCACTAAGCGAAAACAATTGAATACTGTACGAACCTATTTTGCCCTATTTTGGACTCATAGTGAACCCTATTTGTAATGTTTATAACAAAGAACATTTGAATTACGTAACTTGTGCTCAGTATGACAATTAATAAAAATGAATATGAGGGGAGATTTATGATGTACAAATAAACATAGGCAAAGAAACGTTGATTTACCCTTAAATATTATTGTTGTAATTTTTTTATTCTTTGTCCCTTCAATGGTCTAGGAATAATCGTCTAGTAAACGTATAAAGCCATTATGGATTATGTATTTTTGAATTTATAAAAATATATTTATATCCTTTGCAGAGAAGTTTACGTAAATAAATAAATGAACTTCTTATAACTTAGATACCACGAACTTTTCTCAATTGCTATTGTTTCTCAATTGCTATTTCTAAATTGCTGAGTATTTAAATAAGTTTTTCATTGGGAATTTTGTTCAAGCACTTTAAGTAAGCTAGGTCAAAATCAATAATATTTGCACATGGTTAGAAGGATAGCAAATATAAGCAATTTATGTTACGCTTGAATTTTCGGAAAGTTTAGATTGTTAGAAAATAAACGATGAAATTTCTAGAAGCGCAGCCTAATGAAAGATTGTCGTAGGTGAGAGAAACATATTTAACACCAAAATGCATAGTAAAGTATACAGTCTATTTAATAATACGAGTACAAACAACTTGTTTATTCGTATTAACGTAAAAGTTCTTCGTATTATTATTGTTATTATATTAACTTTTTTTTAAAACTGTACTAGTTATTATATTATACTCGACATGTGAGAACATTACTCAAGAGGCAATTAATTTATACCAAACTATTAACAATTTTATATGTTTAACTCACTTATATTTTACAATTAAAATTTCACGTGAAAGAAAAATTGTTATAATTTTCTAAATGTGTCAGAAAAGTATAATTAGTAATAATAAAATGTATATTTGTTGTAATAAAATTTGTAAAAAATGTTCGCTTATTTTCCAAAAAACTATTAATACTGAGAAATATATGTGTAACAAGTAATATATATTATTCATGGCGATAGATTTATGTTTTGTATATTGATAATACTAGTGTTATTACTTATTATTGTAATGGAAATTTATGCAAAACAATTTTGTATTTGAGTGGCTAATACCACATTTATGTGTGCACCTTTTTATTAAAAAATTTCTCTTGATTGCCACATGTATCGCAAAAGCCAGAATGGAGCCGGCTAGATTCCTTGCAAATAAGTTACATGGAAGATGGAAGTTTACGATACAACAGTAGCAAAAAAATAAAATAATGAATTTTTATTACAGATACTCGAATTTATTTACAGTTGTTCATAAATAAGTGAATTTCGATCATATATAAATTTACTTTATTGGCCATGCATTATGATTGGAAAAGTTTAAATTTTGTCTGCCTGTCCACATATTTCGAGAACGAACTAAATCATAGACGTTTTTTATAAAGCTTAATATCTATATAAGTACCATGGAGCTCGATGATCGTGCTTAGGATTAGGCTGAGCGCTAGCGAAAATGATTACATTGTGTATGTTATGAACCATGATTGTAACGGTGAAACTGCAGAATAAATACATTTTTATAATATTTATTGATATATTTATTTTGAAATTATTGATAATATCGTTCCATACACCCACCGTATCGTATACGATACGTTGCACGTGTCACACGTCTAGACTACTGTTGTTTTGAGAGTTCTCTTGGAATTCTTAAGATGAAAAATGATCTGCGTTATCAATGGTCATTTTTCTTACCAGTTCGTAGTGAAAAAATAAACCACAGAAACATTTGGTAACATACTTACTGGTTACTTCTTTCATTGGAAACACTACTAACCACTTAGAGTATTTCTGCAATATCGAGCCAAATACAACTCTCAAAGTCAATTGCAATATGTTGGATTGTTAGATGTGCTCCATGAGTTCAGTGCTGTGTCTGGGTCTTCAGTTTAAGACGTTTGACATCGTTAGCAGCATTTGCTAGGTTTTAGAGTTCCTGGTGTAATTAAAAATTTATTTTCTCAAGGATGGTTGAATTTACAATGTTTTCTTGCTAATACATAGGATAATACCATATCTTTGCCTACCATTCACCAAAGATACCGCACATTTGCACATAAAAATAGCGAAATCTATCTGATATAAACTTCCACCATCTGGAAACTGGCCAGCTATTTGAAATGTACGAAATAATATGCATCACATCTTCATATCTTTGCGAGTTGGCTGCAGTTGTAACAATTAATAGGTCTTTAATCTTTATTCACCGTATTAAATTTATTCATACCAAAGTGGTTTTATAAGTTCGCTCTTTTGTTTAGTAGTAATCTTCTAGCCATGTGTATGTCATAATTAGCTAAGCGTTATCGAAGCCTGTCACTCGAGGGGCACGAAACTTCATTTCTGTACAGGAAACAGTGAGTTCGATGATGGTGCACTTTTCTCCATAGGATTTGTCTGAGCGTCAGCAGATATTTTAACATTACTAATTTAGGTAACCATGATGGCAACGAGAAAATAGCAAACTAATTTGTAAACAAACGTAACATACATTAATACTGGATATAAAATACACATTGTTATTCGTAGAGTAAAACGAGAAATAGTAGAGTGGAAAGTTATTGTTGAAAGATTTGATTTCAGCATACATTTACTTTAGAATATCCTAGCTCAAAGGATCTTTTATTATTTTAATGTATCATGTAACAGGTTATCATGAGAAATATTTAATATGTAGACTTTGAAATGAAACTTCATTTCTTCTTTTAAAAAAATGAGTTTATAACGGCGCATGGACAACAATGGAATTTTGCTAAGCGTCTCTGAAGGCTATCACTTAGTAGGGTGACAAACTTTCTCTTTTTTCTGCTCGGAGGATATAACATATCTTTTCAAAATGAATCTCCTTCTTTCTCTCCAAAAGAAATTCAAGAATCAAATGAGCTATAGATCTGAAATTTTGCATTGAACCTCAATAAACCCTTTTTACGTAACAAGTGGTGTAGTGTACTCATACCATGTGAATAAAAGAAGTTAGTATGTGTGGTTCTCATGAAGTTAGAAGAGTTATGGTCCAGAGCTATCTATGTAAGTATAGATATTTAGGAATAATTTCTGGTCTGAACATTTTTCTAGAGGTTTTCGTCGGAAATGCCTACCATAGAGTTATTTGTTAAATTTGTGTATAACAAACATGTAGCTTATGTGTCTTTATCGACTGAGAAAAGGTTTTGCTCAGCATGGTTGATTGTTCTTAAAGAACTGCTATGGACTTTGAGCTTCTTATAATAGCTCCAAGACCCTGATAACAGGTATCTGAATCTAAATTAATAGAAAGCTTTGATTCATAATGCACTGGAGTGAAGAAATTATACAATTTTATTTATTTAAAAGCTTGATCAAGCCACGTAGACCTGTGAGGTGGAAAATACAATGATTTCAAATTAGTTATGAATCTTAAAGAAGTATCCCCCCCAAAAATTAGCAAAGAGTCAATTTGATCTTTACATGAATGAAGCTCATCAGTACTAATCTTGTTGGAAAGAAAAATTAAACTTTCCTTGAACCACTATAACTTGTCTTCTAATTTATATAGACCATCCTTTCTGAAAACATCCAAATAAAACTCAATGGCTTAATATGTTAAGCCCAGTTTTGCCCAGTAAAGCATATATCGTCAATGTATTAAGTTACTTTGTCTATGTCTGTTGTAAAACGCGTTGCTATTGATACCAATCTACTCTACGCGTAGCTAGTAGCTTTTTTTATACAGAACGGAATTGATCTTGGTGTAAACATTGTAATTTTATATTTTTCGTATCGTTTTAATAGATAAGATCTTTACGGACTTCTTACATAATATTTCTGTTATTATCTGATCATTTAAGAGAATGAAGTACATTACTAATGAAGATAATAGTGTTTTTTTTTACTTGAAAGTGATCGTGAAGAATTTATGAAAAGGTTGGCGAAATAAGGACTTAAATCAGTTTGCTTGATGGTAGAAATATTTCTGACTTCAGCAAAGTTATCTTTTGTCACAGATTAAAGATGAATCATCTTCTGAAGCGTTTAAAATGTTTTTATGGCCTTAGTAGGAAAATACAGACATACGTAGGTGTCATAAATATAGTTCGGTTTAAAAGCGTCTAGTTCGGTTCAAGATATTTCTAATGGCATAGTTGAGTTTGCCTTACTGTCTCAAAGAAGAAAATATATACACATGTCTAGGACTGATAAACGTAACGATTAAATTTATTTCAGTCTAATGTACGTACGGTGCCGCTTTTGAAATTGCCTTGTTACTCAGATCATTGAAATTCATACAAATTTAGGTCTTGGCAATTGATAATTTTGATTATGAAGCATAAATACTATAATTATTTTTCGAAATTTCGAAGTTTTCCGGAGAACTTTTGTAACGTCTTTCTTCATATAAAGTCTTCTCTTGCCTCGGACTTCAACGACTATTATAACGTTTTAGCCGTTTAGCCAAATTAGTAAAACCGTTCCTGAGACTTGAACTCTACAACACATTTAGCGATTCATATTTGTTTATAAGTTAGTAAGCAGATAACGAATCAGTAACGGTGAATTCCAGCAGTTGCACACACGGCTGAACAGTTAAAAGTCTGTTATCTTTATAGTGATAAGACGGTTAACTCAGATAGTTTCGCTAATATCACCGCAAAACTATATCCCCATAGTTGTAACTTTGCACCACACTGTTTTCACCTTAACATTTAAGATACCAAGAATAGAGCTGAAGAATAAATGATCTAGTAGAGTTTTATTTTGACCTGGTCTTTAAAATGAATACACTTTTCTAGTAGGCCTTACACAGTAAGTCATTCTCCAAAAATGTTATCTTTCCAGTATAATCAAAACACATGAAACGTCTGTTTTCTTATATGCTGTTAAAAATAAACATGGCTATTTGTAAAGATTTCGCTATTTCCGGTGGTAGTTTCCAGTACATCATTGTTAAGTACATAATTTAATTTTTATACCGTAACAATTAGAGGAAGAATAGAGAAAATATTGTAATATAAGTAAACGCATATTCTTTTTTTTCCTTTTATTTTAAGAATATGAAAGCGAGAAACACAGGAGTAAAATTTAACCAAATGAAACATTATTTGAACTTCTAAATTGGCATAAACGAATGAAAATAAAAAAGTTTCTTTTTTGAAGTTAGGTAATAGCTCATACATCCCCTAATTGTACGACTGTATTGACTGTAATACGAGGTTAATGAATAAGCCAATCTATTTTAAGTGGTATTATGGAACACGATGACGGCTCCCAGCGTTATTATAGTTTGTACTCCGCTGCGAGGAACACCAGGCGGGACATGAAAACCAAGTGGATGAGGGGAAGAGATGAAAATTAGTTGCTGAATAACATGCCGGAGATGTAGGGTACAACATATGCCTACCTAAACACACGGGCCGCAGATACATACATGTCTGTTTTGTTATTACATTTTGTCAGTGGTCTGTTACTATGGATAATATTTTGGCAGCTGGCTCAATACATAAATATCGTACGTTCTTTACTAGTTGGTGCGTTGTTAAAAACACGCATTATAACTTGGTGAAACACTAATAATATTGTCCCATGAAGATTGTTTTTGTCAAATCACAACACTGTACCAGCTGTTTAATATGTGTTGGCTTGCTCCGCAAGTATGGGAGTTGTTCGAAAGGTTAGCTTCCTGCAACTCTGTTTTAATTTATGTAATTGTAATTGAAAGCGGTTTTATGCTTACCATGTAGTTTGCCATGGTAAACCATCATAAAAAGTTGCTATCGGTAGTCATGAAATCCCAGGCAATATTTTTACGGATGGTTAAATTGAGTTCAATATTCCCCTTCTGAACTTGATTACCTGAAATGATGAAGGTGAAATCCTGAATAATGATTACTTAACTGTGTTGAACTGAATAATTTTGTACAGTACTTTATATTTTAAAGAAACAACAGTTTTTTATAGGAAGAACTTAAACAAGAGAATTAAGCAGGTTTGAGGTACGACTTATACAGTTATATTAGATCTTAGCTTCAACTGTCTATCGTGGAAGTTTACTGAGTAGACATTAGTCAAGTTGATGGGTATGCTTGACCCTGCAAATATAATATAATTAAAAAAAAAAAAACTTATCTGAACGTGAAGATGCCTTAGGAAATCCCTCAGCCTTCCACTAAGGAAAGCTCAGACACCCGAGAGTACATATCATCCATAAAGGCTGTTAATGGAAACCTGTGTCTGGATGTTGAGTTGTCTGTTAGTATTCCTTAGAAGCACCTGTCTTGCTATATTCTGCTTGGCCTCCTTAAGTTTTGGGAGACCCACTCTTCACTGTGAGATGTTCTCAAGCAGAATCGTATAACGTACCAAGACACATTTAGAACTTAAATACATGTATGTATTTTGTTGTAAACTCATGTAAAGTGACTTGGCCATTTGTATTTTTACACGGGTAGGAGTGGTCACAAAACTCATTCGCAGCCTTTGAAACAATAAATTGTGACAAGATGGGTTTGCTTGTCCGATTCGATGGATAATTTAGACAACCTTTCCGAATTATAATGCTGCAGCATGGAAAAAAATGGTTGCTCAAAATAATAATACAATTAAATGAGAGTATTTTAAAAGGCTTGAATGAACTAAGGTGCGCAAAATGGTATTGTTTAAGTCTAAAATATGAAGGCAAAGTGTAGAAACAATATTTTTATTTACTTCTAAAAAATCAAACTTTGTAACCTTTATGATAGGTATATCGTATATTAGCTATAACCCACTATATTAGCTGTATCGTAGGTTCGAAATCCTGCTTCGACAGGAACTATGTTTATCTCCACCACTATACCGACTCTTCTACTCGCTCACTATCTCTCTCCTTAATTTCTTTATTTATCCTCACTTGAAGAATAAACAGAGTAAATCCAACAGGATGATCACTTTTCTTATGAAAAAAAGAAAAATAAGGAATATATTTATTTAAATAATTAAGTCTGAAAAAACAAAAAAAACGCAACGCTAGATTGATGATAAAATGTATTAAGAGCAAAGCTTCCCCCACCTCCATAAATAGAAAATAATTTGGCTCATTTAATGGGCTACTCATCTTTTTAAAGTAGGTTACATATCAAATAGCAACTTTTATGTCGTTGCTGTCACAGACTTGACTCCTAAAATTTGGAGTCATTTTTGTCCGAAGAGATGTAAAAAATACTACAAAAAAGAAGCTCAAAATGAACTCTTTACATAGTTTCGACATAAGATGCACCTAGAATTTAAATCTAGGTGAAGAGGTATTTTCATTGTCTCAACAGGTACACAATTGAGTGCACTACGGTGTTGATCTCTAAGCACGGTGGAATGACCAAGTCTTCAGGAAGCGTTTGACAGAATGCGTCAGATTCCAAACGCTGCACTAAGAGGAACGCATATTGGAGCTAAACTAAACATTTAATCAACTACAACCCTAGCTTCGTTATGATTGTGTAAATACAGTTTTTATTTTACGAGTACGTAGTTATAACTTTTCTTTTGCATTTCTAGCTTCATTATTTTAATATTACTAGTAGTATACTCAACCCCAAAATGTAACAAGTACTGAAAAGGGAATTGTTTTATTTTCTGTACAAAATATGGTGACTCATTTTAGGTTCGGATTTTCATGAGTAAAGTAGTATCTCAGTATGTAAAATAATACATTTCACATGGTTACTTACAAACTCTCAGACGAGAAAACCCGACTTTAGATTATTATTCGGCCAAAAACTCTTAAAGGTAGAAAGCTAACACTCTGAATGTTGGCCTCTGATAAGAGGTTTCAGAGGCCAGGCGCTCCTAAAGGCTGGGAGCTTTTTTAACGACAGGAAGCTGCCAGATGTCGAGGTCTTAGAACGTATCAGAGTTACGGTCATTGCATTCTAGGGGATCTCAAAAGCTTAGTGATTCAATATACGTAGATTTTCAAAGTACTAGTCTTATGAACTGCAATAGAAACCTACTTGAGTTTTGTGACCAATGAGCTGCAAGGTCTTTTGTACATTTATACAACTGTTTCAGTATAAGAGATGATCATCTTATTGGCTTGTTGTATAGTATACAGTATATGTATATGAAGCTTGTAATACAAAACATTACTTATGCCTTTGCACGCATATTCTTTTTTTTATAATAAGAATTACCTTGATGCAGTAGCAAAAATGTGTAGAAAACTGTCATAGTGTAATAATCTTTGAAATATAAAAATGTTAATATTTCATTATTAAACACCAAATTCAATAATTTTATTTTACTTTATCAGTAAAAGTCCTCGTATCTGGGATGGTTTAAAAAATGTAATGTTGATATGTATAAAAACAGCAAACTTTATGCATATTAAAACATACTACATATTAATGCGTATATATAAGCCAAAAATTAAGGGTTGATTTAATCGGTGGGCGATACTTCACACGTTATCATACACAATATTATTGAGTCAAACAATCAACTGATTAACCCCAAATTCTCTAGTTTTAGCTGTTTCCAGTTCGTGTTTTCACATAGATGAAACATTTCCCTCCAGCCCGCATAAGTGGTGTTTGTTAGGCAACTTTTAATTACTATTGCCTGCCATGCGAAAATAGGGGCGGATACAAAAGCTTTCAAATTGCCTAGTGTCATGTGATAGAGGACTAATAGACACATGTCCGGGGTGTAATACGAGATATGAATATTTCATTTCATTTAGGCTTCTCATCTGGCTAAACTGTACTTTGTCTCACCTGATATGTTCTAGTGTTCGTGGAAAAGAAGAAAACACCGAAAATTCGCAATCCGATAATGTTTTGGCTGCATATTATTATTATAATTTGTAGATTTCATGAATCAAATACTATTATTTTATATATTTGGTATCAATCAAAAGACTCTAAATGTGCCTTTTATTAATAAAATATAAATCCGCGCTGTCCCATGGGCTCCCAAGTTCCAATGCTAATCATATGAGAGTATAACAGGATTTCGGAGGCTTTCCATAGTTATACGTTACAAAATGTATAACACTTGTTGGTGGTATATAACGATGGCAAATGTCCGACATCCTGCTACCCTTTCAAACCATCCATCGTCAGTAAAATGTTTTTAACAAAAAACTTACGAGAGTATTTTTTTAAATCAGCCCATTGCTAAAACACACAGGTGCTGTTCAGACAGTTATTATCAAATCACTAATCAACTTGATATAAGCTGATTTATAAAAGTATAAAATTTTTTTATTAATGGTTATGAACATGCATAAAATTTTCTATAATATTCTTGAAAAAGAATCAGCTATTATAATCATCCCCGATCCTTTTATTTTACAGACTGGTCAGTTATTACATTACAAGAATAAGTGTTTCTATGAAAAGTTATGTATGAATTAGTTGTCCAGTTATTAAATGGTGGATAACAGAGATAAATGTACATGTGCACTCTTACCTCCATTTTCATGTCTTGTTTGCGGTAACTATTTTTTAAATTTGGAATTATCCAGTATTTTTATTTTAAAATGAGGTTATTGTGTTGTCTATTTTCCATTCATAGCTTACTTCATTTCAAAATGCTTGATTTGATATAACTTGTAATTTGTACTTGTGTGTATCAAGAAAAAGATAATGATAATGACCGACCGTATAAAACGTTTGACATTTTATTCCTTAACCTAGAGTGTACCTAGCAAGGTAAAGCTTCCTTTTATTTGGAGAACATCACTTAAAATTTGTGAGTACACAACTTATTATTGCGTTATACTTATTTTCTTTTTTTTTTAATTAAGTGATAAAATATAGAAGGAAGTATTAACTTTTTATAATATTGCATTGCAGCCTGCTTTAGCTGACAACATAGTGAAACTCGTATATGATGATAAAGATGGTGAATAATGTTTTATAAATCCTTTAAATTATTTACATCTGTTCATTTACGACCCAGTAACATTTACTATAAACATTAAATATAGGAAATTCACATTACAATTTTTCCAGAAAGAGATTTAAGTTTTAATGATATAACTATAATTACTTCATTTGAAATATCGAAAATTCACATTGAAATATTTTTTAGAAAGAAATAATATAATGTTTTACAGACTGTAAAAAGAAGGTGGTCTACATAACTGTAAAGTTTAAATCGCGTAAATATAATCAGTTGATTTGAATTATCGGAAATTCACATTTAAATGTTTGTTAGAAAAATATTAATACAATTTTTAACATGTAAGGAGAAGGTAGTCTAGTCATTTCATAAATGTACAGTTTAAATAACATAGCTATAATAACTTCATTGAAATATCGGAAATTCACATTGAAATATTTTTCAGAAAGAATATAACAGACTGTAAAGAGAAGGTGATCACTTCATAAGTGTAAAGTTTAAATCACATAACTATAATCACTTGATTTGAATTATCGGAAATTCACATTGCAATGTTTGTTAGAAAGAGATGAATACAATTTTTAACGTAACATAAAGAAAAGGTAGTTACTCCTCATAAGTTTAACGCTTAAATCACATAACTATAAATTACGTTACATATCATTGTTAGTAGAATTTTAGTGAGAATCTTTAATTGCATCTTGCACTGGCGTTCCCAAACGTCAGGTTTGGTTGACCTAATTAATTCTTAATGTATTTATATTTTTGTCAGATCATTCATTCCTAATGTGTTCAGATCCAAAAACCTCGTAATTTCACTGGAAATTTTATCTGAAATTCCTTTTATTTCCACTTTGGTGTAAAACAAAACTATCTTGAAATCACCTGTTCAAAAATCATCCATTGTTTATAAAACTGTGTGATTCCTGCACAAAGCGTGCACACTACACATTGACCTGTGCAAGTAAAAACGACCCACCGGCCGGCCGGTGCAAAGTCGGTGCAATAAATGCAACCGGTGCGGCGGTGGAAGAGAGGAGAATGGCCGGGCCTGGCGCTCAATACCTGTCAATCACACTGTTCGATGCAACGCAAGATTTTATATCCACATTATACAGGAGTCCTTCAGCCGAATGTCAACAGATATAAACATTTTAACCTATCAAATATTCACTTTTCAGGAAAAAATACGTACGAGTTGAATATCTGCCACTGTCAGGGCGTCGGTGACGCCGCCATATCAATGTTAGATTCGGCGACGTGTGCTTGCATAAGGCCGGCTGCCATTTCAAAGTGCACTTTTTGTTTATGGATTCCTACATATTTACGTTCGGCTTTCACAGATGCGCTTCCGTTCGTTCGTTGTCATGTCGGGTTCCTGTAGTTTTTTGTTAAAGCGTCCGTTTCTGTTGACTACATTTGTAGCGGCCTAGCGTCTGGCTCTATGCTGTAATATTTGAATGAGTTGTTTATTTTTACGGGAATCAGTTTTTCTACTTTAGTTCTGTTTGAGTGGACGTACATCTAAAAATCAAGAAATCCTGGTTCAATAATTTTTACTGTCCTGTGAAAGACAGCAGGATGAAAATATTGTTGATGAATAGTAAACTCATAACAGACACAGCTTCCGTTTCCCTTCCACTTTAAAATATTTTAGAAATTTCGTTATATCATCCTAAATCTTAAACTTTCGCTTGCACTGATATTTAACGCTAAAACAGTTTCATACAATGCCATACTACGTTGTTGATAATTACCAATAATCAGTTTTATGGCGTTATCAGTAAAACTATCGCTTATCTTATCGCTATAAAGATAAGAAAATTTCATCTGGTTAGCTAAACTTGGGCTGTTTTTCTATAAAAATGGGACTGTAATATTTGATCATTCTCTCAGGAATTAGTGATCAGATCGTGTAGAATAATATCCTGTCACTTGATACGTACTATCTTGATGGATTTATTTCATTAGTCACCATCAGAGCGAATATCTGTAAGTACTGCTTTTTTTTGTTTTCATAACTATTTCAGTAGTTTTAGATAACTATTTGTGTATAATAAAAAGTATGAGGTTTAGAAGCATATAAACTGTGAATCAAATTAGAGATACACAAATCTGTAGGCTGTCTGTTTCTGTTGCTAGAAAAGAAAGTTTAGCTTTATGAATGGAAATAACTACTACAATTTTACTATAGTTCAAAGGCATGTGGTTAACTACAAACCTTCGCTACTACAACGGAACGAAGTTAAATGTTTCTGTAATCATCCAGTTATGGACATACAGATCTTAATATTAATATGAAAATAATAGACAATCTAGATGGATAGTGAAATTTACAAAAAAAGTATGCAATAAAATTGGCCGTCAGTATTATTAATGTTACTATATAAAAGAAATAAATATTTTGTCCTTTATTATATTGTTGGATTAAAACTTTCGGATATTTTAAATAATTAAAATTCTTTTAAGTACCTGAATTTAATTATTAAACTATCTAATTTAAGTTTTATTATTTTCTTGTTTTATGAATTTAATTATTTTATTGTCAGAAATTCATATGATTGGATTATTAAATCCATTATATAGATTTTGTACAGTTTCTACCACTCGACTAGTGAATGCAAGTACATAAATAATCCAATACTATTTTTTGCACCCTGGTGGTGGATACGTTTTTGTACATTGGAAGTTAGATTGCTGTAATCGGCATATATTCATATATCAAAAGGCTAAGCCTGGAATACATGGAACCAAATTGGAAATCTGTGAAACTAATTTTGAGATAGTAAATAACTAACATACTTACCTTCACACATAACGTTGTGTTCATTCTAACCACGAAGCGTCACAGAATGACTTATCAATGTTTGATGATTTAATGATCATCACTGTTTCGCACCCTCAATTAATAAAGTGTGTTTACAAGTACACAATTTTGAGTAATATTTGCTCAAATGACTGCATTGAACAGCTTTACATTAAGTTTAAATAAAAGTTTAGGAATACTTTGATATTCCCTTATTATGGTCAAATGAAATATTCATAAAATTAATTGTTTACTAGCCTTTAGATAAGCTACTTTGTCATACTGAAAAGGAGAAAACATATGTATAAGAGAAATAAGGAATGTCTCTTATTATTAAGAAAAATAATATAAATTGCTTACCAGCTTTTAAATAAACTACTTTATCATACCGCAGATAGGCAAATATATGTATAAGCGGTAAGGAATACTCCCCAACATTAAGAAAATAAAATAAAATGTTTACTATCCTTTAGAGAAGGTACCTTGTCATTCTGAAAATGAGAAAATATATGTATAAGAGGTGAGGAATATCTCTTATTATTAAGAAAAGTAATATAAATTGCTTACCAGCTTGTAAATAAACTACTTTGTCATACCACAGATGGGCAAATATATGTATAAGCGTTAAGGAATACTCCCTAACATTAAAAAAAATAAAATAAAATGTTTACTATACTTTAGATAAACTACTTTGTCATAATGAAAATGAGAAAATATACGTATAAGAGGTGAGGAATACTCCTAACTGTTAAGGAGTATTTTATGATTAAGAGTACTTTTATGAAAATACTAAGTAAGAAATTTCATGTTTCTACTGTTAAAAAACGTAAATTTATATTCTATTGATTATATTTTTTAATTATATTTCTGAAGAAAGTAATTCAATGAAATAATGTATGGACAAACTTGAAAATATAAGCTACGAACCCTTTTCAGAATGCAAACAAGCAGGTTTACCAGTAGACTATAAACTGTTACAATGCGATAAAATAAACCTATGAAAAATAATCGTCGTTGTGTTAAATTTTTCTGGAAACACTACACAAAACTGCATTTCTTACATAAATAAATATAACTGTTGTATTAAATTTAAAATCGCGACAACTGTATCAGTAAGTTATTAGAATTACACATTAGTAATAACCTATATGATGATAATCATGTAGTTAATAATAACTATATGATGTTAATGTTAAACTACAAGGTTCGTTAATCATTTTGAACGAACCTTTGCAGTACACAAATTGTATATTCACTTTCATCTACTTAATTGCGGGGTTTAGAATTAAAATTTATGAATATTTCAGAATAATATTACCAATATTTATTGCTCTCACAAAAAAAAAAAAAAAAAAAAAAAAACATATCGCAAAAACTTCATTTAGAAAAACACGTTGTAATCTAGAACGTGAACTTATGTTTAACGCTGCTTTAAGTGCCAATGTGTTTGCTTCTTCCTCCCTACATCTCACCTGTTTTCATTGGAGATTGGTTGGAATTTCTGAGTGCTCATATGTTTCCACTCTCAGATTCCTCTTGCAATATTTCTTCACTAAGATAATTTGTTATACGAGAGCGAAGTACTCTCTAGATTTCGAGTAGAAGTTGATGGATCAGTGGAACCATTTCATTAGTATTGAAAGCGGTAACTGATGGAGATTCCTCCCGAAAACATACTTCAAGAGGTTGGTCGGTTTAGATGTATCGCCACTTACATAACTTATTTACATTTTACCTCTATTTTAAGACAATATACATTGCTTGGTTATCCTTATCCCTAGATTACTGACCTTGAATGTGAATCGACCCTTCCGTTTAAGCAAAGTAATCTACTTGACTGAAGATCACTTGGACATCTAAATATTTTTCATTTTCATGGGAATTTCACCCATGAACCCACCCATGACATAATAATAGCTGAGTTAATATCCTAAAACGGTATCGAGAGAACAGCTCTACTGTAAGATGGAAGCTGGTCATCGAATAATCCACATGGAAACTCTTTGGTCCATCTTCGGGACTACATGGCTTTCGACCCAAATGATCTCTTGTTGGGAAGTGGATGTCTTTAAAGCTAGGAAAATTCTACAGCAACTGATATCATAGATATAAAGTTTATGGAGAGCATGTGCAGCAATGGGTGTAGATGGTTGGATTATAGTTCATAAATTAAATAGACAAACCTCGAAGGTGTTGAGCTATAAATAAAATAACATGCATTTTAAAAGAGAATATATTTTACCCATTGGAAACTATTTATAGAGTAGTAGATACTATTCCCAGCCATAACTCGACGGACAAAAATCACATACAATCAGGAGTCTATAGCATGAAGTAAATTGGCCACATTACCATTTAGTGGCACAAAATGAGAAAATTGATAAGTAACATAAGAACGAGGTAAAGAGATATTTGGAAGAAAAAAGCTTTCGATTTAAATACGTGAAACTTAACTCATACACCCGTATGAAAAATTAAAGAATTTTAAAGAACAGAAGGGAGAGGTCGGATCTTTAACTCACGAAGCTGTCGCAGAAGAGTATTAGCTTCAGTAAGACTTTCTGTAAAGCAGAACTCCAGATAGAGGAATTTACTTCATCTAGATATTCTTCAATGGCTAAGAGAAGCTTCTGTAGTGGCAACTACGGAATTTTTGGTAGTGTAGTCAGAACTGAAAGTAAGTAAGTTTTTTTACAAAATTAAAATATATTTCCCCAATAAACTGAAGACTGGAGAATGAGACATTAGCACGAACTAGTCTCATTATTTCTTTGCTATTTGAATTCTAAGAATATTTAATTCACTTTTTAAATCCATTGCACCATTCATTGAGCTGGGGCCGTTTTACCTTATTTAAGATAAGAATGAAAGATACATAAAAATAGCAGAATAGGATATTTTGATTGTAATAGATCATTTAGAAAACATATGAGGACTTAGGTTCTTTGTTTTAGTGCTATTATGTTTGTGGAAATGCGTATAAAAATCATTATAAACTGCAAAAAAACATACATTATGTTGAGTAAGAAAATAAAAAGATAGACGTCATCATATACACAATATTTAAGAAAAGGGCCAGGAAAGAATTCATACTCAGATTGCTAACTACAAAAATATAACCAATCCAACACACGAAAACGCCATCCATACGGCTGTAAATACGGGTTTATGACAAATTTAAACAGTCAGATCTCAAAACTTCTGAACTTAGTGAAACAAGGGCTAATAATACGGCAGTTATTTAATTTAACAGAGAAGCAGGATAATTGCAGGATATTTTGAAAGCAGATAAAGTAAGGATTAGTAAGTAATAAAACCAAAAGTAATAAAACGACACGATCAAGTAAGGGTATCGTAATTCATAAAAGTGGATAAGAGTGCAGTGTGTTCACCGACGAAGCCTATAAATATTCAAGCTGCAAATAAAGCTATAAATAATAAAGCAATAAACTTCTGTTTATCAGCACAACTGCAGAGGCTATAGTTTGCGAGTGGGTTTACAGAATGATATTAGTCTTTAAATATTTATAGAAAACTGTAAATATTTTGAAAATCACCTCCGACATGACATTGAAATGTTTTATTATTAAGATACATTGAAACTTATAACCATTATATATAACCTATGTTGAAATGATTTAATTCTGGAATAGAGCACACGGTTTCCTTCGCAAAGGAATTTATTATTATTCTTTCTTCATACATGTATTTCCTAAACTATTTTCCTGTTACGCTAAACGTCCAGTCACGTGAAACGAAATTTAAATTGAACATAATTTTTTATGATTCTGGGTAATACCCTTTGTGTTCAGGAAAAATTCCATAATGTTACCGCTGGACCTTGTGCATATTCTGTGCGAGGGATGCGGTTCACACTGACTTAGATAAAAATAGTTTAACTGACAGATAATATTGTTTGTTATTTTCATTTAAACCATAGGAAAAAGTGCGTCATCCCTCGGCAAAAAAATTAACAATACATGAATAAAAGGAAAATCATTGTATGCCTTTTAATGAAAAATTCATGGAATATCCTATTTTACTCTAAATGCATGTTATAAAACTAATTAATCTTGCACATAGACGTTTAAATTATCATAAACCAGCCGTGAAATGTTGATAATACAGATGAAGATTTTCAGAAACTAAAATGTAAGATTTGGTGACTCCATTTAGTACACGTGTTATTTTGTTGGAGAACTTGCCGCTTCTTAATTGGGCATCAATTTGATCAAGGCTAGACTTATTTGGTACTTTTGTACTGAAATACTTCTTGCCATCCATCTCGGCAAAATATTCCATCTTGTTTCTATTTTTCAGGTTTCAAAGGCCTCTTGGAGGAACTCTGATACAAGTAGAAGTATTTTCCAAGGGTCCCAAGTCTAGTGAATAAACTATGTTTTTTTTTTGTTTTTTTTGAAAAGTGTTATTTTCTGGAATTTATCCTTTCCTATTTTTCTAAGAACGTTTCCACATTGCTTCCAATATAAGCCTCACTCAAACGATTAAAATGTATGAAAGAAGGTGTATTCCCTAGCAACTGTGAGTTACGTTATGGTCGTTAAAAGAAGTATACATTTTAGCAACCTATTATGACCGTTACTCTGTGTCAATATTCATAAATTCCTACAGTAACATCATTTTTAATCTTGATGTAACCTGAGAAGCCTCCTTTAACAACTCTGCGGTATCAAATGATGGTTTGAAGAATAATAATCCCGTAGACTAGGGAACTTCCAACAGAAATGTTAGATTAACTGATATTGTTTTGGAAAATTCCCAGCTCCACATTTAATCCTATCCAGTTACTCCAGTATGGATTTTTAGTATAGTTTGGAGTTATATATACACACCACTCGTACCGTTAACATACGACCATTCGAAGAAAACGAAATTCCTCCATATCATGTTTGATTTAAAGAACTCTTAGAGAAGCATTATCTGGAAGCATTGTCACCGCAACTCTGATGTAACTTATAATGGTTTGGAAAGTTCTATCTCTTGAATCCTGGCTCGTCACCCCAAGACGGATTTTTTATATTGCCTCCAATAAGGACGTCACTAGGACCATTAGCATGAATATCCCTAGCACCTTTGATGTAAGGTGAGGTCATTGGAAGAACACTTTATTTCGGTATATTATTCTGTTTCTTTGCTCTACGTCATGTTTCAAAGTATTCCTGTAGGAACGTTTTCTTGGACCCTGACTCATGGAAACTTACCATGGACCAGGAAACTCGTGAGGTAACTTATAGTGATTTGGAAAATTTTAAACTCAGCACTCAATCGTGCCCCGTTACTTCAGGACGGTTTTTATCAATTGCCTGCAGTAAGGACTCCCTCCTTTCGAAGTTACAAACAAAAATGATGTTTCCTAGCAAATTCTGAGGCAAGTCGTAGTAATTGTAAGAAAACCACATCTACGCAATTTAGTTTGTTTGGCTTCTCCATATGCCTTTATATAAAACTTCCAAAGTGATTTCATGGTCAGATATTCACCAATCCATAAAAATTGTAAGTGGGATAAATCTAGGACAGACCTAAAGAGTTAAACAATTTTCATCCAAATATAAAACACGCTAAAAAGGAACATAGAAACAGGTTGAAATTCATAACCTTTTCCGTTTTAAATTCTGTTAGTAAACAAAGGTTAAAACTATTAAAAATTTAATTATTAATACTATTGGCTCTATAAGTTGCAAAATAAGCGTTGATATGTTTTTGTATATACGAGCAACACATTTGGAAAGAAGGTTTATGTGTTGTGCTCTAAACGAATGCACTTAAAAACCATCATACCCTTTCATTACATTCATTCTAGTAAAATTCGAGTAGACGGGATGTATTTGATAAAATAGGTTAATTTAATAATGAATATTACTATTACTAGAAATAATATAATTTCTACTAATAGAGGTGTTGAAAGCACCTCAGTGCGTTTACAACAAAACAACGGAAGATATATATTCAAATTTTATTTTGTTATTGGTAATTGCTTTCATACATCTTTAAATGGGATCAAAGATGCATCAAAAGATTATCCCCTTAATCAAGGATATTCTTAGTTATTAAAAAATTCAAATATTATTAATTATAAAATGAAAAAAATTACTATACCATCTGGAAATTTGAACATATAAAGGTAAAGTTCTCACTTACTCATTCATAACTTAATTCTTCTCACTCATAATTCTTCAACTTCCCGATGTCTTAGAAATTTGAAATTTTGCACTCACATGCCTAATGATCTAAAGTTGAAAAATTATATATATATATATATATATATATATATATATATATATATATTATAAAAACCAAATAACCGCAGAGTTTGAAATGAGGGACAACCCCTAGAAGTTTTGGATAAAAATTTTTGAAAATTAAGGGTGTTTTGTTTTGTTTTCCACTCCCCACTGTCCAAAAATGATTAAATTTTGCCACAAGTGTGTATTATGCAATAAAAAAACTACTGGCACCGAAAATAGATAAGAATGGCCGGATTATTCGCTTATTGACCGACCTTTCTGACCAGATTATGTACATACATTCTCGGTCGAGACAAGGAAACACTACTACGGCGCCGAAAATGCCTTAGACTGGAATTAGACGCTTTTTGATCAAAGTAAACTTTTCAGACTAACGTATGTGTATATTTTCTTAATGGGCGCATCAATACAAACGAAAATACAGTACCGGAAATAATAAACCGGAAGTAGATTACGTTTGTTAAAATTTTAATATTTATGTAATGAAGTTTATTACATTTTATATAATTTTTTTTATAAAACCAGACCTATGTATTTATATAATTTTTAATCATGACAAGAATGTAAACGTTGCTATCGCACTAGTATTATCTTAGACCGGATCTTAATTACAATAACCGGAAGTAGACACTTATTAACCAACGATTTTCCCGATTGGGGCATCAATGCAAATGCTTCTGAGGCACTGAGAATAAATTATTCAGGATAAGATGACAAAAGCCGAAATTAGAACTGCAATACAAAATGTTTAAGCCTGAAATAGAGCTAGTGGCAATTTTTTTCCCTTTTGAACCTCAATGAACAATGAAATAATATGTAACTTAAACGTGTGTTCTTTCGATTAATGGCTATTAAAGCACTTGATCATATTAAATTCTGATATTTAAATTAAACTCATCGTAATTCTTACCAAGGTACCTACTTTGAGTAGGAATAGCAGATCTGAAAAGTTGGGCAGTTGGTATTTAAATCATCCCGGAGCATAAAGGTGGAAGGTAATAAATAAGGAGGTCTAAAATGTATCTGAGATGAATGTAAGTCACTGAAGAGACTTGAATAGAACATATAATAATGTTAAGGAACATGGAAATCGTTATATTATAGTGTAAAGTTCTCTACTGGAAGAAATTCTGAAGTGGACATAAATGAACCAACGAGTACAGCTAACATACTACAGGCATGGTTATGTTTAATAACGTGCAAAGATTCGTACCTAGGAAAAGAAATCGTGTTTTTAGCTTGGTCTTTTTAATATAATCTGTAGTTTATAATTTTGTTAGTGTGTCAGTTCTTTCTCTATTGACTCAGAAAATCAATAATATTCCATTGTATCAATAAAAAAATAAAGATCTATTCCTAAATTATAATTCTGTTTATAAAATGTTCTGCATAGTTTTCCCCCATAATGTTGAACATGGAAAAGGCATTAGGAAAAATACTAGTTAGCAATTTTAAAAAAACTTTGGTTTCCGTTAATTTTTATTTCCTAGGCCTTCTCTCGGCAGGTTTCAGCTATTTTTGAGGACTTTTTTCTGCTGATTTTGTATATTATTTACTCTTTATATGGATGTTTTTGAGATATTGGATGCAGATCGATCATCCTGCTCATTGCCTGATGATGTTACAGTTCTATTAATTTTACTTTAAGATGATCTGAAGGCTTTGGTCGGTGATTGACCGTAACTTTTTGGGAAGAATGATGTAGAGTGAGATGTGGAAGGAAGTCGCAAAATGACAGACTTGGACGTCATGACTGGTTTTACCCATATATCCCTCTGGGCCCAATGAAAATGATGTTTCTTATTTTACGACGTATTTCGATCACCTCTTTCTCTTCTATAAACTATGCCAACAAAAATCTCTAGTGCTTTACTTCACAATTCTGGTATATTCCTGTTCTAACTTTTAACGTGTACTTTTTTTAGAAGTATAGAACTTTAAGTTGGCATCACTTTTTAACTGGCGACCATTTTGTCAGCTGTCAAGTGATTTATGTATAGTTTGTTTTGGCATTTCAACATAAAGGGACTGACGCCTGAAAAATGCTTCCAAATTGTACAAATTTATTTTGAAAATAATGGTTCTGTTCGAAATACTTATCGCGCACACGTCCATTTTACGGTCTATTAACTTTGACATGTTATTGGACCACCATGATAATATACTCTAAATAATATACGCATACACAGAGTCGTCGTACAGTGCGTCCAGAAGTCATTGCTGCTGTAGAGCGTAGCGCAGAGGAAGACCCGAATCAATCCGTCCGCCATCGTGCACAGGAATTGAATGTATGTCCCCATCCACTTGATGAAAGATTTTGCGGAAATTTCTTGGATTGCGTGCTTAAAACATCCATCTCGTGCAATAGTTTAAGCCACACGATCACCTAGCAAGGCGTGGATTCGGTAAATGGGCCAAAAACAAGATTGTCGTTGATCCCAAATTTTCGTGAGCGAAATTCGGGTAGCGATGAAGGTCTCTTTTGGTTGAATTGATATATCAATAAACAAGACTTCCGTGTTTGGGGTGATGATTATCCTCAAGTATATGCTGAGACACCGGTACATCCAGAAAAAGTGACTG
Source organism: Homalodisca vitripennis (assembly GCF_021130785.1). Classification (NCBI taxonomy): domain Eukaryota; kingdom Metazoa; phylum Arthropoda; class Insecta; order Hemiptera; family Cicadellidae; genus Homalodisca; species Homalodisca vitripennis. The sequence goes on from NC_060207.1 coordinate 191,396,108, forward strand.
CTTGGTATGCTTTAATGGATGATGGGATAATTGATCCGTACTTCTTTAAAAACGATGCTCGCCAGAATGTTACAATCAATGGTAACCGTTATAGAGCCAGGATTACTGACTTTCACTTTCATCAATTGAACGAGCATGATGTGTAGGAGCTGTGGTTTCAACAAGACGGCGCAACATGTCACACACCTCGTGCCATAATTGATTTATTGAACGAAACGTTTGGCAATCGCATAGATTTAATGCAAATTGACGGTTTTCTATGGGGATATGTGAAGTTGCTGGTCTGCGCCGATAAGCCGAAGCGTTTGACCACTTGGAGGATAACATTCACCGCGTTATTGCCGACATAGGGCCACAAATGTTGGAAAAATCATCGAAGATTAGACCTCCAGATTGGACTATGTCCAAGCCAGCCGTAGCGGTTATATGCCAGAAGTCATATTTAAATTATAATGCCAGAATATTATCTTTCGAATAGAGTAAATCTAATGTCAATTTAAAAAATGATCTGTGTTTTATTCCATATCAAAGTTATTAGCCTCTAAAAAAACACCCTCTACAAGAAACCTCATCACAATCTCACCGCAGGGAGCGCTAGTAGGATATCCTGTGCAGCTAAATAATTTACTAGAAATATCTTTGTGAGTTCCTTCGAAAAAGCTTTATTGCCAATAACAGACAACCAGATTTGTTACTTCGTGGTGTGAAGGAGAATTGACGGTAAGAAAGAGAACTTCAGTATGTATCTTCAAAATTATTTCCATGATACTGAATTTATGTTACTGACTTTTTAAGCTTTGCTTCTCCCTCAGAACGGTTGAGTTTAAGGTCCCATGGCGTTTGAAAGTGACTGGACTTTGTACGAGAAATATATAATTTTGCATGATGCTTCATTTATTTAAGAGAAACACTGAGTTCGATGATGATGCATGTACTTTGGGGTAAGTAAGCTAAAGAATGGACCAATTGAGTACTATCACATGACATTTAAAAATGTAACACATTAAAAAATTTATCCTAATGAAATTAGCTATAGATTTGATGTTTCACACCCTACATCAAAGAAGCCTGTTAAGCGACACATTACGTGGTGGCGTACCGCTATTTTGTTCGAAATACTTAGTCATTGAAGAATACCAACCACTCCACTGTTTTTACACTCCAGAATACACTGCTTGAATATTATTAGTGCTTCTTCTGGACTTTCAAGTATATGCTTGATTTCCTGATGTAAAACTTATTGCTTATCAAGGTTGATTTTGGTAAGTTCATCGCAATCTATTTATTGTACTTTGACTTGAGTACACTCTTATGACATATTAACATTTGATAATTGGTGGATAGTTGGTAAGATATTGGTTACATTCCATTAGGTCCTTCGATAGTCCATTTTATCAGTGTATTTGCGTACAGACTACATAGAGTTCAATGATGGTTGATGTTCTTCCAAGGAATATTTCTCAACGTTAGCAAAGAAAATTAAAAATACACTATGGTCAGTTTGTTAGTCAAGAGTAATTAAGAGTATACGCACTATTTGTACAGGAAAGGTTACTTAAATTAAGCATACATAGCTATTTACAGTTTAAACTGAGATAATTCTAGTCGTCAACATTTTTCTACTGTATTCCATTGATATTTATTCCCAGACATACTAATATTCTATCCAAACGATACATTTTTTTGGTTTATCCAGAAAATCAGAATGATTTAATTTGATAATAATAATAACCCTTTAATATTTTCTGCTGAACAGAATAGTATTGAGTTTTTGTCATCTCAGGTTCATAGACAATCCATAACGAATATAGGGTAAAAATGGCCATAATAAGTGAGTAAAAGAATCTCCTTAGTGGCAAAACGAGACCTTCTGTACATTAAAATAAGCAGTTGCTAAGTCTTTTAGTGACTTTGAGAATATGATCATAGAAATTTAGTTGGGGATCAAATGCGAGTTCAAGGTAGTTAACGTTCAAAGAGGTAAGCATTTCAGAATCTCCTATCATGATATTTGTAGGTTCAGGTGATTGTCTCAGAAGACTGCCTTTAACCAAAAATGAGAAGATTAGTTTTAGAAGTTCTCATTTATCTATTACAAAAAAGAGCTACTCTAGACGATGGCCTAAGCTTCGAGAAGGGCTCGATTGCTCTCAGATATTAAGAGGAAATTATCATATGCAAATAAAAATAACTTGGAGTGACTAAAATTTTGATGTATGTCATTTATAAGAAATAAAAATAAAATAGGCCTGAGGATGGGACACTGACGGACTCCAGATTTTAGCTTTCGTTCTCCTGATAGGTGTTTCCCTTATCACAAAAAAAAAAAAAAAAATAATTTCAACAAACCTGTTTTGAGTGCAGTATATAAAGGGAAATCCATTGGTATGACATTTCCTTGAATCCCAAGCTTTCAAGTTTGCTAAGTAACAATGAGTGATCCACGACATGGAGTACTTTAGTAAGGCCCCCAAAAAAGCCAAAACATTACTCAGCTAATGAATACCAGACTTCAGATAAGAAAATAAATATTGCATTGACAGTAGAGAGCTATTGTCAAATACCAGTTGGTTTTAATATACATCTCAGAGACAAGTAATTTGAAATCTGTTCAAGCACTGGTTTTTGCAAAATCTTTGGAAATGTTGAGGTTATTGATATGGGTCAGTAGTTGCTAAGTTCATTAGGACATCCTTCTAGTAAGGCAACGTCGTGTTTGACAATAGGAAATTCTCTCTATAGAGTTTGGCTGAGACTCTATATTGCCTAAATATCCACAGGATATATCGAGGACGATTTCATTTGTAGATTTGAAATTTGGCATTAAAATTCATTTCTACACAGACAATAATATGTTCGATGAGGTTGCATGACTATCCGTGGATTTTATTGAGCCTAACCGTAACCGAAATCTATATAGCTAATATCATTATTGACAGATAGAACGACAGACAATAATAAGGCAAAGGAATGTTTACATCCATGGGGAAACAAAAGAGAAATTGTCTTAGTTAACCTATTGAGTAATCCAACAACGCTCAGTCAAATTCAATGTTTGGATATGCAACATAATAGAACTCACTGGTGTCTCAATAAAAATTAAATTACATTCAAAACTTCGAGTTTACATATAAAATCTTCCTCGAGATACCTTGCCTCATGATACATTCATATTTTTGTACATTGGGTTTTATATCAATGTCTACACCGAGTCACCATGTTGGATGTGTTATGATAATTACGCTGCATTTCATATGCTTGTGTAGTATGCCACTTGATAAAATCACTCACAATTACAATAAGTTGTTTTACAAATTTCTTTTTCTATGATATCATCTTGTTTCCATAATGGTGAATATAAGACCAATGTAAAAATATTCACTAACACTCAGCCAAATTCCATGGAGTGACATGTAAAATATCTCAGTGTTTCCTTCGCTGACGCTCAGCCAATTACTTACAATAATTTTGCTTTTTGTGAACAGGCAGCAACACAATTACCATTTAGTTTATTGGCAAACTTTTGAATTTGAATTCAAATGCAATGGGACAAAATTTGTAAACAACTTAAGCAAACTGATTAGGTTATGAAGAATATCCATCCATTCTTATGTTAGAGTCAAATCCTATGTTACGTATAGCTTGTAAATAAAAATTAATCTTGCAATGCGTTGCTAAGTGCTAATATATAAACGGCTGGACGAATTCGGTTACTTATTTTTCTTAGAGAATGTTGAATCATAGTTCATATGAAGAGAAAGAGTGAAAACGTTACCTAGAATATTTTGGAATGCGGAAATAAGGGTAATATTTATGTTTCATAATCTAAATTTAATTCACTCAAAAAAGATGTTGTCATGTTCATACAAAATAATCACTTTATGGGTAAATACTTTAAACAATTCACTATGAGTTTCAATCTGTTTATTTCGTATTTTTCAGCGAGGCATCCCGACAAACATTCCCACTTAAATGGGCAATTTCTGAAACCAAAGTCAAATATGGCTAAATTATCAATTTATATATATATATATAAATAAATAAATAAATATATATATATATATATAAATAAATAAATATATAATATAAATAAATATATATATATATATATATATATATATATACCTTCATGAATAAGCTTTTCTTAATAAAATATATTGCAGTTTATTGAATTTGAATATTGAGTTTAGCACCATCACCTTCCACTTAGTGCAGCGTCTGTAATATGATACTGGTACAGATTGATTCCTGGAATCTGGAGTCAATTTTTGCCCGAGGAGAACAATAAAACGGCGGTGACGAGGCGTTCAAAGCGATACAAACGTCTTTGCATCATTTCCACATAATAAATACCTACGCTGCAATGGGATCTGGTACAGTTACCCAGCAGCCATCTTGTGTAGTCCAGATGGGTTATTAGGAGAGTTGTTCTCATTTATGAAGGTGCAGAATTGAGTGAAGTGATATGTTTTAGACACTATCCCAGAGCACGGTATAGCAAATGAGATTTCAACATACAACGTTACTATGATATACCAGTATAAGATTCAAGACGCTGCACTAAGGGAAAGGTGAACTCCAGCTTAGCTCGAGTTATGTTGTGTGTACCCTTCCCACCATAGCTAAGTTGTGTGTTGCCTTTCCAACATAATTATTGTTGTGTGCAGTCTTCCCACCATCTCTACATTGTGTTTAGCCTCCCCACCATACCTACTTAGTGTAGCATTCCCACCGTAGCTACCTTGTGTGTGGCCTTCCCATCAAAGCTACGTTGTGTGTAGCCTTCCCACCATATCTACATTGTGTTTAGCCTCTCCACCATACCTACGTAATGTAGCCTTCCCACCATACCTACGTAGTATAGCATTCCCACCGTAGCTACCTTGTGTGTAGCCTTCCCATCAAAGCTACGTTGTGTGTAGCCTTCCCACCATATCTACATTGTGTTTAGCCTCCCCACCATACCTACGTAGTGTAGCATTCCCACCGTAGCTACCTTGTGTGTGGCCTTCCCATCAAAGCTATGTTGTGTGTATCCTTCCCACCATATCTACATTGTGTTTAGCCTCTCCACCATACCTACGTAATGTAGCCTTCCCACCATACCTACGTAGTGTAGCATTCCCACCGTAGCTACCTTGTGTGTGGCCTTCCCATCAAAGCTATGTTGTGTGTATCCTTCCCACCATATCTACATTGTGTTTAGCCTCTCCACCATACCTACGTAATGTAGCCTTCCCACCATACCTACGTAGTGTAGCATTCCCACCGTAGCTACCTTGTGTGTGGCCTTCCCATCAAAGCTATGTTGTGTGTAGCCTTCCCACCATATCTACATTGTGTTTAGCCTCTCCACCATACCTACGTCATGTAGCCTTCCCACCATACCTACGTACTGTAGCATTCCCACCATATCTACCTTGTGTTTAGCCTCTCCACCATACCTACGTAATGTAGCCTTCCCACCATACCTACGTACTGTAGCCTTCCCACCATATCTACATTGTGTTTAGCCTCTCCACCATACCTACGTAATTTAGCCTTCCCACCATACCTACGAAGTGTAGCATTCCCACCGTAGCTACCTTGTGTGTGGCCTTCCCATCAAAGCTACGTTGTGTGTAGCCTTCCCACCATATCTACATTGTGTTTAGCCTCTCCACCATACCTACGTAATGTAGCCTTCCCACCATACCTACGTAGTGTAGCATTCCCACCGTAGCTACCTTGTGTGTAGCCTTCCCATCAAAGCTACGTTGTGTGTAGCCTTCCCACCATATCTACATTGTGTTTAGCCTCCCCACCATACCTACGTAGTGTAGCATTCCCACCGTAGCTACCTTGTGTGTGGCCTTCCCATCAAAGCTATGTTGTGTGTGTAGCCTTCCCACCATATCTACATTGTGTTTAGCCTCTCCACCATACCTACGTAATGTAGCCTTCCCACCATACCTACGTAGTGTAGCATTCCCACCGTAGCTACCTTGTGTGTGGCCTTCCCATCAAAGCTATGTTGTGTGTAGCCTTCCCACCATATCTACATTGTGTTTAGCCTCTCCACCATACCTACGTAATGTAGCCTTCCCACCATACCTACGTAGTGTAGCATTCCCACCGTAGCTACCTTGTGTGTGGCCTTCCCATCAAAGCTATGTTGTGTGTAGCCTTCCCACCATATCTACATTGTGTTTAGCCTCTCCACCATACCTACGTCATGTAGCCTTCCCACCATACCTACGTACTGTAGCCTTCCCACCATATCTACATTGTGTTTAGCCTCTCCACCATACCTACGTAATGTAGCCTTCCCACCATACCTACGTACTGTAGCCTTCCCACCATATCTACATTGTGTTTAGCCTCTCCACCATACCTACGTAATTTAGCCTTCCCACCATACCTACGAAGTGTAGCATTCCCACCGTAGCTACCTTGTGTGTGGCCTTCCCATCAAAGCTATGTTGTGTGTAGCCTTCCCACCATGGCTATTTTGTGTGCAAAAACTCGGTTGCGCCACTGTAATTAGACATCAAACACCTAATGAGTCGATGAGAATACCTCTTCATCTTGATAAAATTGGACGGCTTTAGATTTAATATATATATAAATAACGTAATTTACGCCACACTAAATGACGCATAACAGCCTTCGCTGGAGTTGCATCTAAAATTTCCTGTCTATTACTAATTTCATTAAATTGGTTATGGATTGTGTTAACGCTGAGCCAATTCGCACAGAGGGTCATGCACTATCATCACTCTTGCTTATATAAAAAACCGATATATACTTTTTTATACATTAAAGAACGTAACAAACGACATACCAACCAATTTTTCAATGTATCCTCATTAAAATTTTTCCTATGCCATATGTTAAAATGTGCAATGAATACACTCAATTTCGTTTACAAATTTGTATATTGTAGCGTGACCCACAAGACTAATGTAAAATAGTTAGCTACCGCTCAGCCAAACACAATTCAGTGACTTGCACCACCATCGAACTTGATTCCTATATAGAAATGAAGCTTCTTACAAAACTTCTAGTCAATTTGCATTAATTAAAAGGGGGGCCAACCATCAATCTGCTTTTTGCTAAAAGATTTTCTCAGTTTTATTCCTTAACTCTAATCCCTAAGTTTCTCTGTTGAACTGCATAATCGAAGACGCATTACTGCGTTCGGTGTTGACACAATCATATGCGCATCTTAAACTATTATGGTGCTATTTTTGTAATAAAAAAAAACATAATTGAACAAAAACAAAGATTGGTAACGATGGAACTGATTCTTTAATGAATTCTTAATCGTGATTCGTTATATATTTAATATTGCATATGATCTTAATATTACAAATATGATGATTTTTTTCATCAAGTTACACATTCGATGATTGGTTAGTTTTACTTGTGACAAATTCTTCTTATTCGTTAGTACTTAGTTTTGTAAATTAAAAAAAAAAGACAAATTGGGAGTGCTTGTGAGTTTGGTGTCTTTTCTTTTCCACTTTCTATATATTTATCCTACTAGAAATAAATATATAATAATACAATGAAACTTTTCTTATACCTTCCAAATCACTCATATTTCTGTTTTTATCGAGTTTACATACATCCTACTCTCAATCATACAAAAGTTTAATAAAACTATACTTTTGTTTGCCAGTTAAAAACGCGTCGATTAAAGACGTTAAGATAGATTTAGATTAAACAATCGTGAACTTAAATTGTTTTCAAACGTCTTAGACTAACTTATGAAACCATAAAGTTGTATAAACCTTCTTTACGGCTTTTAACTGATCTTGGAGCGTAACGTAACGGTTGTTTTATTATTTGTAAATTACGCTGTTTATGAAGAAATACTATTGTAGTAGTTTATAATTTGTAATATTTACATAGCAGTACTAAATTATATAATGCTACTATAATTTTACCCTACGTATAATTAGAATTAGATCAGTCAAAATTAAAAATATTTTACTAGAAGGTTTTTAATGGAAAAAGTTCTAGAAAAATACGTGACTTAGTCAGATGTTACGAGCTATAATAATGATGGACAAAAAATAGCAATGCTAATTTTAATGGCCAGCCAAAGTTACAACATATATAGGAAACTAAGTTAGGATTACTAAATTATTATTATAAAACTTCTACTTCATAATAGCGTATGAAAAAATGTTTCTAATTCTTTTAAAATATTATAGTTTTTGCAATATTTTTCAACAATAACAGTTATAAGGCTTAATGTCCGTACAGAAAAGTGTCCTGCAATGTGAACATAAAAACACGATTGTATATTACGCACCTATAACGTGGTTCTGTATTTTAATTAATTGATCATAAGAAACACTATCAACTTCCCTTTGAAGTTGTTTTACCGAATGCAATGTACCGTCCTTTAAAGACCAGAGTACCGGAAATGCGAATAATTTACATTCGTAAACCTTAGCTTGCATTGCCTTGGGCCTCTATTTGTTTTCTGAAATTCAATTTTCGCTGTAAAAACCAACGAGAATACCGAGTGCGTGCATACTTCCCGCAGCTAAGCTCCTGCTCCATAATGGGTGGGGGTGGGGGGTGGATAGGTTTAATGGAAGTCCTGAGTTACAGCTTCCGAAATTACGAGAGGCACGAAAATAAAATACAGTCCGCCTGACAGGCGGTCAAAGTTAATGTATAAAGGGTAGGCAGAGAGTAGCTACCAGGATGTTCACGTCCAGGTCGCGTCGAGTTGTGAACGTGCCGCGTAGCCGTTGTCCGCCATGTTGGCTCGCGACTCGCATGCTACCGCTCATGTAGAGGGATGTTGTGGGGGGAGGGGGGGCGCAGTGCTGTACTCACCCACCTGACTTAAGTCCAATCTTCCTTGATGGTCCGATCGTTAGACATGTTGATTACACTGTTAAATAAATTATTTTCGATCGTAATTTTCAAAACACCAACCACCCATATGAAAAGAATAAAAAGAAGAATAAAAAAGAAACATATAAGAATGTTCAGTCAGTGAACAAAGGTAAAATACTTAGTTAGTGAACCAAATCGATAGGACAAGTTGATTTTTCAAGGTTAAAGGTTTTTACACTGAAATGAACCAACGGGTTTAGAAATAAAACAGCACCATATTTGATCTTCACAAAGTCATTGGTTTAGTATTTTATTTATTTATTAATTTTTTAACCATTAAACATTTTTTATGGAAACATTTTCTAATACTACATGAAACAAATGCATTCTTAACAGTTTCAGTCGGTTAACTTTCAAACTGAAATAATAGGTGTTCCACGGATAATAGTTTTAAAATACAGTTGTATATTCATTTATTTTGCCAACTTTGGCAAATAATATTTGACTTTTCTTATTATACGTTACTTCCTGCACGTAATTTAAAATATTCAAAAACGATTTCTCTCTATAATCAAAAAAGAGAACAGGATAAACAAAAATAAATAGTTTTACAGCAAAAACCTCACTTTATTGTTTTTTTTTTAATAATTTTATTAAATAGTTCCATTTATCACGCACAAGTTGTGGCGTAAAAAGTTTTGCTCACGTTGCATGCAAAATTTCATAGCTCATTTCATTCTTGAGATAGATTAGACAGCAATCATACTGAAAATTAATTTTCACACCAGCACTCAAAAAATGAATTATGTAAAACTCATTATTATCTATGTTGAAATGAATTTTATAGTTGAAATATTTTCCAAATATCATTACTTCACATTTTTTTTTTTCAAATAGTTGGATTTCATAACAGTCTTTAAATAATAAAAATGTATACTGCAAGTTAGTTAGGCAATATATTGTAATTGTCAAAAGTTAAAATTTCATACGATTGTACTGATTAAAAAAAAAAATTCAATTAATATGCTATTTTGTCCATTCTATCGTGGTTACCCATAAGACTAATATATAAATGTTCGTTAACGCTCAGAAAAATCCATAGTTACATTTACCATTATATAACTCCATTGTTGGCTATATAGAAATTAGTCTTTATGCAAAATATCATATCAAGTCTATAGGGCATTTCGTTTTTCGAGATATCTTGCGGACAGACAGACAGACACATACAAGGAGACAGATTTACAGGCAGAAATGAAATTCTTCCAATCCCTCGAGTGATAGAATTCACTAACGCTCAGTCAATATATAATAGCTTAAGTTCATTGCAATTTATAAAATATAGCCTATTACTCATGTACCTCATAAAATGAAGAGAAGTGGTTTATGACAGTTACAAGCATTTGTATTCTAGAAACATCTAGATTCAAGATTGATATAAGTAAGGGATGCCCTAGAAACTCAGTCAGTAAAACCTGCAATACTGACTATTTATGGAGCATATCGGGACTATAATCTGGACAAATATTGTGCTTTTGCCATTTCGGAGACTTTTCTGATAGTTTTTACACGTAGAAGTTTCAGAATAAAAATGGGTGGTTTTGATGTACAAATTACATGTTGGATGGAAAAGTTATAGCTATAAAATTATAAATTGCTTGGATTAAACTAAAAACCAGTGATACTGTAATAACCTTGAGATTTATAATATAGGCGCATTTCAGTCACTATTTTAACATGCAGAGTATGCCTTTGGGATTAAAAATAATATAGACAGTCTGACATAACCTAGACAAAATGGGAAAATAAAATGTATTAGTATAATGTGTTTATGGTTTAGTATAGACAATTACAGATATTTTATTCTTTTTTTTATTTGAAAAATTATTGCAACGACGAATAATTTAATCTTGTTTGTAAAACAAAAAAATTATAGTTAAATAAAATATATGACCTCTAAAATTAAGATTATAATACCAAAAAAGCAAATAGAAATATATTTCACACATAAAAAATAAGAAGTATTGCCGTAGGAAAATATAAAAAAAGATAAACAACAACTTTGATAATTATTTCTTATAAACATTAGTAATACTTCATGCTAGAAAGCGCACTATAAAATAACGATTCTGTTGCATTAACAAAGTAAAGGGTGTTATTTATGGTCCCTGAAAGCATTGACACCTTCAACAGAGAAAAAAGTCCTCTGGTAGCAGGTGAAAGAGGAAAATTCCGTCTCCTAAACGTTTTTGGATCGGTAAATTCTAAACCAAACGCGCCAACTCTGTTGTGGAATCGGATCAAGGGTTGTGGGTTGCTCGGTTTTTCAGAGCTCTTGAACCTCCCGTGGACACTGGACATCAAACAGGTAACTGCCGTCCATCCCACTAAATCTGAACGTTTCGAACCTTTTATCGAGGCGTTCCATAGAAATATCGAACACGGTAAAATAACCAGGGTTTGCACAAAACTGCAGAAATTAAGCTCAAGAGAAGAACACGAAAAGGTATCGTTGGAAAATAATGTTTCTTTGAACTTGTCACAAGAGATGTTTCGTCTATTGCTCTTGCTTGTATTGCTGGATAAGAATTTACCTATTAATATAAATAAGGAGTATAATGCACACAGTCCACAATAGCTTCAATTTAAATTTAAAGTAGTCAGCCTGATTTAGTTATAATCCTGAAGCAAATAATGTTTAAATTTATTTAGGGGAAACAATAGTTTAATTGTATTTGTTACAGTCCATTCTGTTGTAGCAATTCAAAATGCTGCAAACTAGCAATAATTACAAAATCTGTTTAAAGCCATTACGAGTCATACATTTAAAAAAGTTTACTATTAAAAGATATTTGTTCTCTTTGTCACACGAAGCAATGGTCTCAGTTTTCCGATCGTAAATACTTAATTAATATATTATTACATTTTCATTTAAACTAAATTAGTCTTATAGACCTATAAAATGAAACAATTATCAGTAGCCTATATTTATCTAGTAAAATATTGTTGATTCTCAAAGTACCTTCTTTTTTTAAAGAAAAGAACACGTAACGTCAGGTGCACTTGGCATGTTAATATCTATTCCATTTAGAGTTTCTTTATTTATAATTTTAACAATAAAATACCTTGAATTTAATTTAAAAAAGAATATTATGAATCCATTGCCTTTAATCCAGTATTCTTGTTAAAACAGAAATAATAATTTCAAAATACTCAAAATTTTTAATACTTATACCGTATATAATTGTAATTTTTAGTTTGAATTTTAAATAGAGTGGTTTTTTTAATCGTCCGAACTATGAAACTTAGTATTCGTTTACGTGAAATGGTGCAAAATCTTTGCAATATAAGAAGATTACAGGTATGCCTATTTGAGGCCCCACAACTTTTGGCTTCTATAACAAGATGGATGGACCACCGAAACGAAATTCTTCCCAATGTTCTCAACTAAACGTACGAAGCCAGTAAGTGTTAAACCGTACCATCCAGGTGAAGGTTCCTAGTGACACCCTAGTTTGAGATTCTAAGTTTCTAGGCCTATCACAACTAGCAGGCATATAATCCATACATGATGATTCTTCTCAACGATACATGCTGATGTCTTGAACGTCTAGGGACACCTTGCTATGCAAGTAAAGTTGACAGATAAAACCCTGCTATATCGCTGTCCAAATCCAAAGCTTTTAGCCTATCTAGCAATGCTTAATGGAGTCCGGACGGAAAATAACTTCTCTTAATAACTATTACATCCTCCCACATTTCTAGAGAAATGCCGCTGTTACCCGTATAGAGGTGCTCGATGGTATAGAGTAAGTTACAACCACCAAAAATTCAAGCAGAATCTCAAGATTAAATTAGAACTTGAAGCAATGTCAAAAACATATCGTTCAATTAAAAATATCTCTTTTTCACTACTCAACTTCTCGGGTATTGTGTACATTTCGGCTAATTCATCTTCTTGAAAAGTCCTAAGAAGAGTTCTAATTGGAACGTTTGAAATGTACAAATGCAGAGGGCAGAGAGCTGCTACCTATTTGATGTTCTAGGTTATGTTCATAAGATGGCTTACCTTACTAGCGAGAAGATATGATGGGAGAATGATGGATATATTTAAGGGTCTGTAGTTCTTGTGAAGGTGTGCTATGAGTAAATTCAGTAAATGAGCAAATGAGTAAAATTCAAGCAGTATCTCAAGATTAAATTAGAACTTGAAGCAATGTCAAAAACATACAATTAAAAATATCTCTTTTTCACTACTCAACTTCCCGGGTATTGTGTAGGCTACATTTCGGCTAATTCATCTTCTTGAAAACTCCTAAGAAGAGTTCTAATTGGAACGTTTGAAATGTACAAATGCAGAGGGCAGAGAGCTGCTACCTATTTGATGTTCTAGGTTATGTTCATAAGATGGCTTACCTTGCTAGCGAGAAGATATGATGGGAGAATGATGGATATATTTAAGGGTCTGTAGTTCTTGTTAAGGTGTGCTATGAGTCCATAGAATGCTGGTTTAATGCATGAAGGAGCGATGATGTGAGTCATATTCCAACATATTCCAGCTAAAAGTGAAATAAAATTGCCTTTCGCCATATTCACATTTATTCACATTTTTCTTCTTTCAGATATAGAACTGATAATGTATTTTCCACTTATAAATGTGTGATTTAAAATAATAATATCCTACAATATTCACACGCCATCTTCAAAATAGCTATCTATTTGTAATTATTTTACATCACATAAGACCACAGTAGATTATTCTCATGTATTGAATGGCTAAGCTGTATTCTGGTATAAAATAGTCATTAGAAAAACATTTCTATATTTCATTATATTTAATGAAATAAATCATTATCATTCTTTCGTAAATCAAAAGATCGACTATATCTAATATTGTACAATATGTAATTGGTAACTTTTTAAGCTGGTTAAAAAAATTATTTCATACATTCAAACATCTACTATGAACGTGACAATTTTTTAATCCATAATACGTGCACATATCTTGAAAATGTAATAATTCACCATTAAAAATATCGGTTTCAACTGTACACTTTATTATTAAAATGACATTATGATGTATATAATCCAATTACTAATCTTGAATTTTAACTTCAACATATATTGTGGATCTATTCATGGGATGAAATAATTTATAAAAAAAAAATGCCGCAAAGGTTGGGCAAATTGATAAAAAGTTGGTCAGGGCCTTTTTAATTTGCGGGAAAGGAAAAATGCTTCTATTTAGTAGAAACATTGGTTTACTCCCGTAGTATAACGAAGGTACGATATGAAATAAATTTTAATAACAAGGGTAGTACAGGTTATACGCAGCGGCTTCGTAGATGGAAGTGAAGATCGTATCGAAATACTTCTAATTAAGATCATTCGGATCAACTTTGGATATGGACATTCAAGTAAAGACATACGCACCAAATTCCAATATGGAGAGGCAAAAGAAGATCATAAGCAACAACTTTTAATATGGAGATGCAAGTGCAGACCATACGCAACAACTTCTTAATATTAAGATATGAGTGAAGATTATACAGAACTACTTCTAATATGGAGATTCAGGTGAAGATCATACGGAACTACATACACTGCAAAGTACGTTAATATTATTGGGATATCCTCATTACCAGTAATACTTCTAAATCATTGAACCATTAAATTTAAAACCTGTGATTCGGATACCAAAAGGTAGAAAGCAAACTCGTTTATTAGTAAGAATCTGTCAAGTAATTTGAACTTTTTTTTCCGAAAATGACATGGAGTTTGGTTGATATCTAATGTCCGTAGTTGCTAGCCAGTCAGTGTCATACCAGTAGTACCAAATCTTCAACTTCAAATTTTTGTAACTAATTCTTCCTACAAGATACCTTGAAATAATCATTTAGAATTTATGATAATTATACGTTATCATAAATATCTATCTCGATTTCCATTATATTTAGGTGAGAAGTTGGGAATTTTGTATGATTTCAACAACTAGACATAAGCAATAAAGTTTTAACGCTGAAATACATTATCAGTGGCACTTTTTGTGGTGGTAATAGGCCAAATACTTGAAGACCAAATTGAGCAATGGTCCCTGACAGTTGACCTACGAGAAATGGCCCACTGTAAGTAATAGCGAAGGCAACACGACCTGAGTTCTTAGGAACACGCGACCGGGGTCATGGATACTACAAATTTTCAAACATTTATCTGTCTCGCTGTACATGTCCATCTCCAGGAAACATCTCTTGTCTGATGGCGCAATATTTTAATCGTATTAGCAAAAATTTCACGCGACGTGAGGCCAGGCGCTTTTCATTCTGCCAATAGCGAATGTTGAGAACCGGAGTATATATAATATAATATCTAAATATCACTCTTCAAAAACGTTCTAGGACATGGAATACACAAGATAAACAAACGGTAGTACAACTGAAAAGTGGCGTTCCGAGCGCAAACGTCCAGACTTATGCTATCGCCAACGTCGTTGCTTTTTAGTGTAATCGTATGCAATTATGAGAAAAATTAGAAAAAGAACATCACTAATATTCGGAGTTTTATGAGAAATTTGCCGATACTACACATTCATGAAGCAGTTTTGTATTCTTCAATATAGGTTCTAAATGTTCTTTTTATCAGTTGATCGCCACGTTCAAGACACATTTTATTAAATTGTGTAATACATTTGTCATGTTAAACATATATTTTAGATAATTTTATTTACTATCTATATTCATTCAGAAGAACCGATACAAGTACCATGTTTGAGTTCATACCACAGTGCAAATTTTTAATAAATTTTGATATCACATACCAAGTATATGAAGTTTCATGCATACGAACTACTACACCAAAGCAACTGATTTAATTAATTTATAGCATAGAATAATAAAGTTTGTTTGAAATTTGTTGGCCTTATAACAAAACGTTTTTATACAGGGCTCTCTATACAGTTCACAACCGACAATATATTAAAAGAACTATAGTTGTTATAGGTTTTGTTATTGCTATTAACTAGAAGACTGTTTAAAAATCTTTTAAGATGTTTACACCAATATCAAATTCACCATCCCAGCCCATGCTGTTACGCGTAACTTTGCGATAATTCTACAAAACGACTACATTCGAATTTGTTGAAAACTGAATCCAATGCCTTAGTTATTTAGTAATGCAATAACTTCTCAGGTTAAATATGTTAGATTGTATATCACTTTAGATGATGAATGGAATGTACATATAGTGTTTAAAGTTGACATTTTAGAGTGTATTGGGGGGTTAATACAATTTTAACCAGTACATTTTGTAGTATTCAGTATCGTAATTTAGGCCTAGTTAAGGATTAATAAATTTAAAAAACGATAGAGTTCTAGAGTATAAAATGCTTTTTTTAAAGACATCATAATCAATCTTAAAAAATGAATTGTTATTTCTATTATTAAATTAAATCTAACATTCAATAATTAACACCAAATGATTCTAGAACCTGCAGTATTTTGAATTACCTAATTTAATATCCAAATAATTGAAATTTTCTTCAGTAATACCTCAATTATATGTAGTAGGCCTCTTAAACAGTAGATACACAACATACGTGCAAAGAAAAATCTAAATACATTTAAAAGTTTAAAAAACTCACTTAGAATACACAAGAAAAACTATTATTTTTTCAGAACAAATTGATTTTTCATTATTTGAATGATCATAATATACGTAAATAAAAATAAAAATATTTTGCAGGAATGTAATTTTAAAATACTCATTTACTAACCTTTGATGTTTCCTTTTCGATATTTTCAACGGTGTTATGGTTATAGTGATTCAACTTGCTGTGAATTAAGTGTTCATAAAATTGAAAAGTTGTATCCAACACATGACTTAAGGTGTTATCTCGATGTCTAAATAAGGTGAAAAATATAAGGTTTCCAAAGGTAAGACACTTTTCTGACATATCATTTCTATTACAATACAGACTTTTAAATATGAAATTAAGTAAATCTGAATTTATATGATGTCATAGAAGATTTATAGAAGTTAAACAATAAGTTCGTAATAAATTATTTTTGTTCTTAATTACTAATAAATGACCAAATCGTTTGTAACATGCGTTATAACATTCTAAAATGTAGTTTAAATATACTTTTAATATTACTATAAGCTTATTATTGTTACGTTTATATATTCTAGTATAATTGTTGTTAAGTAACATAATTTTGTATACATTTTTTTCTTATATTTTTATTCGGTGTGGCATTATCCAAACGAATAATCTACCACCAATAAAGTCTGTAAACTAAATTGAAAATTAGTAACCGGAAAAGAAATTTAGAATATCGCATGCAGCACATCGAATAATTCAAATGAAAATTAAGTTTAAACTTATGATTAGTGTATTTATTTTGTATTGTGATACATTATTGAAATAAATAAAACCAAGCGGAATAATATGATCTTATTAAAAACTTTTTTTTAAATTTATTTATATTTATATTTATAAATTTATAATATTATATATATATATATATATATATATATATATATATATATATTCAAACCAAATAACGATATTTAATATTAAAGTATATTTAATATATACTAATATCATATTAAAGTATATTTAATATATACTAATATCATATTAAAGCATATTTAATATCATATATATATATATATATATATATATATATATATATATATATAGAAATTTTCTTAATCAAAATATAACAGTCATCGTCTGAAGGAATTAAATATAGCAATAAATTACTTTACTCCAGCTATCTATACGGTACACCTGTCTAAATCTAAAATCTATGTCTAGAAGTATGAGTTTTCAATTAAACATTAGTTTGGATTCAAACACTATATTGAACATATTACTGCAAAGGCGTGCAATATTAAATTATATGATATACTTTTTGATAGTATACCCGTTTCTCTACACATATAAATAATCGGATTTATATTTTTGTGATGAGATCCTTCTCTTAAAACTTTACTCATTAAATATATAAAGGAATAGAACAGCTTGATATAAGGATAAGGTCTTGATATAATTATGGCCATTACCAATTTGTACCATTATATAATGATATGTGATATTGCAGGAAAAAAGAGTTCTTGGATCTCTAAATAAAATAGTTTAATGTATCTAAAACATAGCTCATCACAAATAAAACAAGAAATTTAATTATTTCAATGGAGATATAAATAAGTACACCAAACTTAGACACGTAACATGAAAATACATGTTAATTGTAAGTTATTGTATGCATCAGTTGTATTAGTTGTATGTCACAGTATTATAGGGTAAAATCAATTTTGACCTACCATTAAACGAAAATAACTTTGTATAATTACATGATAAATAGTAAAACATACTTTCATCAATGATTTCACTAATAAGGATGTTCCGAAATTTAAGTCACTGGAATAAGAAGGTGAAATGTTTCTGCCATTTTTTCTGTATTTTAAAATTTAAATTAAATGTTATAATCATGAACAATGCATTAGATTTAAAGTAATATTGATTTCTGTTATTACAGTTATATTAAGTGGTAGTTAATGAGTATATAATTCCAGACTACATCAATATAACTTATCGCTGTCAAAATATGCCTGTAAGTACTATAGTGAAGAATTTATTTACAAAATATTTTATACTGAGTAAGCCATATGTGTGGCCATCTAAATTGCAATGAAATTTATTTATGAATACCTTTCAATACAGACGATTGATAAAGCAAAGCCTTGCAAACAAAGAGAACACTAAAGTGAAACTTAAATTGAAAAATTATGCTATATACCTTACTACATGTTGTATCTAGAAAGGTACTATTTGATTGTTTATTGTTCTTACGTACCAGTTATGTTTTTGAAAATTTTTATAAATTAGTTGTGTCTGAAAGAAATTGATTAAAAACTATAATTCCATTATTCTCTTTTTCATCACATGGCTTGAATATACATATCGCGAATATGAAAAATGTTAGTTAAAATATAATAATACTTAAATGTCCAACAAATATATAGCTATCCACATGGAGGCTACTTATTTAAATTATAAGAAGGTAAATATTAAATGTTTTGATTGTTACGACATCTGCTACTTAAAGATAATGAAATAATTAATTAATTAATAATAATAAATAAATAAAAAAAATTAATTAATACCGAAATTATTTGACGAGTGAGTGTAATTGTTATATAAATAAACACAGGCGTTAAAATTACTCATACGTTTTGGCAATGTGTCAGATAATAGTACGTTGCACTATACGAATTTCTTTACTCTCGTCAGGACGTGTTGGACAGATTACAATTGCACAATAACATTCGTGACTATGTGTTTAGTGTAGGTTATGTGCAGAGCCTATAGGGGGAAGTAAGGTTTAACTAGCACCACAGTAGCCCACACTTGCTATGAACTAGGGCAAAATAAAAATATACGTACTTTTAAAACGCCAACTCCTCGGTCCCCACTGAAGAGTGCGAGAAATAAAAATAAAATCGTTATCCGGCCATAGGAGCATCTTGGGGGTATCGGAACAGGTTTCGTGCCCCCGTCTTGCAAAAAATGCACCCTTCCTGTAAAGCGGACACCTGATTGTAAGACGTGCTTTTTGCGTCCCATCCCGAATTGCTTTCTTTTGCATGTGAAAACAGTTATGCAAATTCGGTGTGACGCCATTGGTCCCGATTCGCGAAATAATTCCCCCGCCTGGACCGATCGGTCCATTGATCGACTCAGGTCTTTTGTCCCGGCATTTCCTCTTCTACGTCCACTAGCGAATATATTTCATCCGTTTTTTCAACTCGACTATTTGTGGACGTCCCGTGATGATACATCTTGATCACAATGGGCGATTTGGAAACGACGAGAATTAATTCCGAAGTGACTCGTGCTTGCAAATGGCATTGGAGGACTGTGAAGATTTACACTGTGTCATGCTGATTTAAGGTTAACAATTATAATAATACGGTTTGGATTAAAGCATAATAGTAAGAAAACTAATTGATGATCTAATGTCTTTTACTGATATAACCTCATCTTGGGGCTTGTAA
Source organism: Homalodisca vitripennis (assembly GCF_021130785.1). Taxonomy (NCBI): domain Eukaryota; kingdom Metazoa; phylum Arthropoda; class Insecta; order Hemiptera; family Cicadellidae; genus Homalodisca; species Homalodisca vitripennis. The sequence goes on from NC_060207.1 coordinate 191,416,007, forward strand.
TAAATTAAGATCAACTTGGCAAAATTTATTAGGAATCCATGGTAAATAATCATTTTAAATTTAATACAAATGCTATCAGCCTATTAACTAAAACAAATAAACTGACTTTTACTCTTATTATCTTCAACATTAGCATTTAACTTAAACATGACTTAGGTTTGTCAACTATACTGTAAGAGAAAAAATCAGAACAAATTGTAATGATCTGTTTCATTATAAACTAGTTCTGACTTTAAAATCTCTTGATTTTTATTTTATGATATCGTACTATACACTACACAAAAATACTCTGCTGCGAACAATGAAAAGGTATGGGACTGTGGAAAACGGGCTGATTTAAACGAATATTCATTGGTATAGGTGTCTGAAGTATTTAAAGCCAACACAAGTTTTGGATCGAAATAGATTGTTCTATCCGTAAAATATTATTCATGTACTTTTAATTTAATTTAATTTATTTAATTTCAGCGGTAAATCCATTTTAATAACTCATCACTTTTACTCAGTACTGTTATAAAATAAAAAAAAAATATATATTGCTGTATGACATTGGTCAATAATACACTATGCTTATTCATACCCGCAATGACTGAGCAAGCTATAGAGATTACCGTAACAGTACATCCTCAATATTATTATAGTTGAGCATAAGGAAGTAAATTTGCCTGAAATGTCGGCGTCTATATGTTTGTTCCCTTGAGAACATCTATAAATTTTGCTTAAAATATCTCTTCGAACATGGAAATTTTAGAAAACACAAGTTCTTGTTTCTCTTTAAAAGTTAATAGAAATACTAAAAAGTAAAAATTCACAAAAGCAACCTTTCGCAAATAATTTATTTCAAGTACATCACGACTTATTCCTACATATTTTACAATTTGTATTGTACAATGTAATCAATCTGAAACAGAGTATTTAATTAGAGGTTTTAATTGAAAACAACTATTACTTTCCAAAAACCACATTTAATTCATACGTATGTAGAACGTATACGTACTATGTAGAAACCTGTCCTAAACCACCAAATGTTTCATTTCTCTCACTCAAAGTAATCTCTTTGCGCAACAATAAAAAAATATTAAAAGCTAAAATTTGTGTTTTATATTTTTATGTTGAAATTATAACTCACCGATAAGTTCTGCGTAGCTTTTTGAGGCTAAGTCCACGTAATGTTATGCATAACGAATAAATAACTGTATGGTATATAAAAATGATTGTGCACTTCATATCGTTCTAGACTGCAATACACCTTGCAAGGTGTGTTTTGTGCTACGGACGAGTAATTTTAATGTGTAAAACATTCCTCACGTTAAAGTGATGTAGAAGCCAAAAGGCATGCATTAAATGGTGTTAAAGTTATAATTAAAAACGTTTAAAATGTATTGAATAAGCGTGTAGTAAAACGGAAGATTTTAAAGAAATAAAATGTTAGATGTACACTCAGATCACTAGATCACTAAATGGTGCAGTGTCGATCATCAACTTACCGATCACTGCCGACCAGAGGCTAAACCGAGATGAAGAAATGGTGGATACTAAGGCTCTACTTTGACTCATTATTGTAGTCAAGGAACTAAGTATAACGCTCATCTCTGGCGTCATAAATGAGATTCATTTTAGTTACATAATTTATACAGTTAAGTAACTGGAAGTCGTACCGTAGTTACTGCTGTAGAATAACCTTCTACATACGTAAATTACGACGGATGTCTGTAAAATATTGCATGTGAAAATCCCTCTATTGTTATACGAGTATTATAGTTATTATCAGGCATATATCGGAATATGGGCGAGCTGTGTAGTTATCGAGACTGTCTAGATCACAGAAAAGATAGAAAAACAGAAGTCTCTCTGGAACACTGTTAACAGCGCCGTCTGACGGCCATACCTATGAACTAAAATTGTGCGTCACTACCAAATTATATTTTTTGTCATAGTTATTAATTACAGTTTGGTTTGTATTTTACTGTGAATGTTGAGATTAGCTGATTTAATCTACCTCTTACTGCAGCGTCTGAAATCTGACACTGTCACAGACTAGTCTGGAATCTGGAGTCATATTCGTCTGTACAAATCCAAATATTGTTTCATAATTGAGTGCCCTTAAATGTTTTAGATATGATCTTTAAGCACAGTTGGTACAACCGTAATTTAAAGAGAAGAGGCTGTTCACTTGACGAGACAATGAGACTACTTCTTCACCTATATTACACTATATTTTGTAGTATGGTTGACACTTATGTCGAAGCTATGTAAAAGATTGATTTTCAGTTTCTTCGTCGCCATTTTTATTTCGATATCTTAAGATGAACATGACTCCAGATTCCAGGAGTAAAGTCTGAGACAGCGCCAGATTTCAGACGCTTCACTAAGCGGAAGATGAACTGGAGCCAAACTCAACATACACACTTGATTCAACCCTTCCCACCATAGCTACGTTATACGTAGAAAACACAGTTGCTTCAACGTGCTTAGAGATCGTGTCTAAAACTTCATAGTGCACTCAACTGTCCACCTGATGAGACAATGAGAATACCTCTTCATCTATATGACACTACATTTTAGTCTGGTTGTCTCTAATGTTCTCAACCCTTACCACAGTAGCTACGTTATGTATGGAATATATACATAAATTTACAAATAAGTTTAAAAATTCGTGTATCAATTAAAAATGACATAGAACTATACCTCCCACAATTACACGCAGGATAAACCCATATTAGCCAAATGCCTGGAGTTTACAGTGAATAGCTGGCCCTAGGTAATGTTTACAAACGTTGGCAGTGGACAGTACACCTAGCTGTTGCCCCATCCCTTGTACCCATAATCTCCGACACAATAATTTACTAACGACACTTTGCAAAGGTCATTTGGACTAAGATTTCTAATTGGAATAAAATTGCACGTGGTATAAACACACATACGCATTCTCATTAATGATAGAAAACAATTTTAGCTCAGTTTCTGCTATTGGGTATAATAATTGTCTTACAAAGACCATACATGAATATTGGAAACTATTTACTATTTTATTTTAATTTTAATTAGATCATCAATTATACATCAAATTGGATATTCACCTAGTAAATTGTATAAAACAAACATTATTAACATAAGAATGTGTATTTATATATTTACATTTCAAAATATGCCATAAAATAATTTTAATGTGAAAAACATGTACATTTACTCATGGATTGACTCTCATTGATAATTTTACTAACAAAGTCCGTTTCTGCTGCTGTCTGGAAGGTGTTATTGCATTCTACGTCTACTAGATATACAGTCATAACGCGAAATTTCGTTCTAAATAAATTTTGATATGAGTAAAAAAGAATCCCGATTCAAATTTTATTGCAGGTTTGGTTAAATGTTTTCGTGTTTTATAAAGTTACCTTGACTTATTTTATGGATTAATAGTTCAATATGTAATTAACGAAAATATATATTGGAGTCTTTAAAGGCTACACATCCTTCACGCCTTTTGCACATGACGGTTGCACTGAATTTAGCACGTGTCTTTATTTTTCGAAAATATTTAGTATAAGTTTAATAGACTCGAATAAAATCCTTTTAAGTTAGCTTCAGCCCCAAAACTACTAAATTCTCTCTATGCTCACAATGTTTTGGCTCCAGATAGCTTGAAAATAAAGAAAACATATGCCATACCCTATGCAGTCATTAAGCTTCCATGGCCCAACAAATAACCCAACGAATTCCCTTGGTCTTCAAAGGGTTTGAGCATCTGAATTTCCGGTCAACAAGTTCCTAAATTATTTGGAGTTTTCGGATTCCTAGGCTTATTAGGCTCCTAAACTACTTATGCCTAAAATGTTAAATTACAAATGGAATCCTCAGATTGACTTCTCGCTATTATCATGAATGCTTCAGAGATTCAAGCAAGCCCCCTTGGAGTATACTTATCAGTAATTATTATCCCCACAGTTATTCCTGTTTCTGAAGTCTCTAAGCCAACAACTCTTTTTAGTTTTTTTCATAATGCAGCAGTGTTTGAATCAATAATCAGCAATAATATATTACATAATACAAAATTGTGGCATGTGTTATCACAAGTCTATTGACTACTATTCTATCTAGTGCTTCCGTTGCTGGCGGACAGTATAGCCAAGGAATTATGTATTATATATAACACGTTGTTATGGAAAGTTTCGTTAGGATTTCAGTTTATACAAAGAATTGAAATTACTATTTACACCCTCAACACATCTTCTTAGTTGTATACGTGCATAGTGTTTAAAGATTTGGAAATAATATGTGACTGTTTTTTTTATGCAACAGGTTATTTTTTTATCTCTATTGTGTGTGTGTGTTTGCTTGAAAGTCTTTAATACTAGAAATGTGTTTTAATATGTTTAAAACATTATGGATTCCTAAACTGGATTCATACTCCATAAGATACAAATTCGAATAAATAAAATATAAACGGATATTCTTCTAAGAATGTTGAAACACATTTCTACAACAGATTTATGTGTCTTATAGCTTCACCAGAGTGTATAGTTCTTTGCTGTCGACCATTACAGTTGGCAAGTAAGCTGACGAGTTTGAATACAACTAGTTTAAAGATTTGTTATCTACTTACAAAAAAAAATCAAATCAATAAAATCCAATGGTTGAATGACAATAATTTGTTATTTATGGAATTTATTATCTGAACTATGGGTATTTGAATCAGGTTTTAAATTTAATGTTACAAATAAAAGAAGATTTTTTGTAATGAAACAGAAAGACAACCAACAGTACAATATTAAAAATTATTTGCTTGGTACAATAAAAAGGATTAGTGGTAATAGGAAAAAAACAGGAGAACAGAAGAGATTTGTGCAGATTGCGGAATGCAGAAGCACCGGCTAGTGGCATACATTAGCAGGCGAGCAGTGAAACAACACTTGCCTAATGGCGGAGGCTTACAAAATATTATTGCGCCAGCACCAGAAATGTTTCACAGTTTTTAACACTTACCTGGGCCTGGTGAGATAACCTATAGCAACGTACCTGAGGTTTACATTAGTATTTCATGCCGTAAATAAAGAATGTTTAGCTCACCAAACATTTCATAGCACATGTTTTAATATCACTATTTAAACAATACATTACTTAGGTTAAATTAAATTTATGTAAATCATATAAATTACATAATGCAAACTGTACAGTTAAGACATGTCTCAAGGATTTAGACTAGGACATTATTAAAATAATCCTAATAATGTAAATTCCAACTCATTTACACCAAATAACAATACACAATATTATCAACATATTACTGAACATAATAAACAATGCATTGAGCGTTTTTGGACCAAAAAGTTTTCCTCCTCCAGGAACGGACTTGCAATATTATGGCTAGGAAGGTATTCACTAGGGATCTGCTATAGGCTAGAATATTTAAGAGCATCAAAATTTCTTGAATTTAGAGGTTTTCAGAAATAGGGTACTCCCTGTGACTGGAATCTTCCACTTTCTGGTTTTTTTCTTATTTTATAGCCTTATTGATTTCAAGATCATTTGGAGATTAAGAGCTCCTAGTAGTAGGGTCATCTCAGAATCCAAATATAATGGAGGTTTGAATGGTTCCAGAGATCATTAACTTTCAGTTTATGAAAGTTTCTAGACAAGCTGAAGGCTTCCTAAAGTCGCGGAAGTCCATTTAAATGGACCTTACAGAAACAAAAAATATCAGAATTCTGAAGCTCTCTGGAGGCATGAAATCTCAATGAAAGCAAGTTTCGTAGCCTAGAAGATTCCAAAGGCTATATCGTATCAAAAAGCGACAGTTGATTGAGTCGAAAAGTTTCCTTCACTGGCAGAAAGATACGTAGGCTAGGAGATCACTTCCCAAAGCTGGAGAACATCAAAAAGTGAGCATCCTTACTGATGCCTGGAGATTCCAGAAGTCCAAACGGGTTTTTGTAGTCCTTATGCTTTTTGAGACGAAAAATTCCAGTGGCTAGAGTATTTTAAGTATTCTGAAGCCGAAAGCTCTTAGGTAATGATTTTCCTGAAATTAAGAGCTTCCAAAGACCCTTATCTCCTATCGTGCATTAGGTTCTAAAGGTTATACATTTCTTTTCGACAGCTCCAAAATAATAAAACCTGCTATTAACTGAACACTTCAGGATTCTCATCCAGTAAAAATTGCTCAGACAGGAACCTCGCCTTCAAAGTTTGATCGTCTCAGGGTCCGAAATCTCGGAATCTGCCTGGTTTTAGGAACTATCAGAGTTCGGAACTTCCATAGACCGAGAGCAGTTAGAGTTCGAGAGATTATAAAGATCGGAATTTGCAAGAGGATAAGAACTATCAGAAGTACAAAGTTATTAGAGGTGAAGAGCTTTCAGTGACCGGATGTTAATAGTAGCCAAGTCTCGCGGAGTCCGAAATGTTGCAAAAAAAAAAAAAAAAAAAAAAAAGAGAGAAGAATTCTCACAGAATAGAGACAGAAGGAACATCTAGACCTGAGAGCTATCCCGATGCCTCGTGCTTTCACAGGTCAAAAGCTCTCGAATGCTTTTCAGAGAATAACTTTGCATAGTCCGAATGCTTTTTGGGGCGAGAATTTTCCAGCAGTGGACAGAACTTTAGATACTGGGAGTTCGCACACTAAGGCCGGAAATTCGCAGAATATGAGTTTCCAAAAAGTACTGTAGATCCAAATATAGATATCACTTACTAATTTTCCTAGCATATAGCTGATTTATGCCATTCGGTCCGAATCGGTTTTTTACTGTAAACTTTTCAAAAACTTCTAAATGCTTGTAATAGCTATAGTGTAAAATATTGAGCTGATAATTTGTTTTTGGTTTTTTGATTTTGTCATATCATAACTGATAAATTGGGATCCCAAACAACAGATTTTATTGTTTATAACTCACGATAAACGTTATTAATTTACGTGATGTCATTACATTATAATACACAACATGACATTTGAAAATATTCATTAATTCATTTGACGCAAGTTATTTTATTTGACTCAAGTCATTCTAAAAACAGTTCTGGACTGAGAAATGCTTAAGAAATAAAAAAGATTTATTTCATAATACGTAATTTAAAAGATAAGGTAATGATGAATATGGTGGTTGAACTTTCTTATAATTCAATAGAAAATAATTTCTATAATAATTAATTTATAATTGTTTCTAATATGTTTCTAATTAATTTCAATTGGTATTGATAAGAGGAAATTAATATTTTAATATTAAATCTTTGTTAGAAACATATGAAGAGAGCAATGTTGTAATGATTGACTATGTAAGTAAACGATGATAATTAAGACAAATTAGGTCTTTATACATTTTCCTTATATTTATATGAAGATGATAGCCTTAATTAGTATATTCCATTATAGTCTTCAACTACTTTCAATAAATACTTAAGAAGAGTGAATTATTTCTATAGCAATTATTTCTCTCTTATTTGCACAAAATAAAAATTAGGCATATTACAATTTTAGTTCCGTAGTGCAATTTTTTTGTATTTACAGAATTATTTACTAGTTGACCTTTCACGATGTTCATGACAGAAATAAAAACAATATATACATTAATAGGGGTTACTAAAGAGGTTTCTAGCTAAAGTCTGAACACCGAAAGGGTTTTGAAACCCAGCACTTGAAGCTGGGTACATACGAGAAGCTGACATCTAAATTGGATTGTAGACAAAGAAAAGTGAGATTTCCCACCAAGTTCCACTGGTATTAAGTATTTGAAGAAATTAGCTACTTACAGGAACTGGAGATAAAGAGTAGGAAAATTTAATGAAGAAAATTTAAAATTAAGGAACCAGAGATAAATAGATAAAAATGACAATGTAATTTGAATGGAGATGTAATCGAATATGCGAATTCAGATGTCTACAAATTATAAGACGTAAATTAATTTATCTAATATTCTTTTAAAATTAGTAATTTTAATTTCCTCCGAATCTTGCGACTGGATACCTCAACATTAAAAATACCAGCAATATGTTCTTTAAGTCAAAGTGATTATAACTAGATTTATAGACTTATGAATGACGTTGACAAATTCTTATTTTTGGAAGCTTGAGAAATACACTTTTTGGAACCAAGAGTATAAAAATACTGTATTATCCGGACTTAGCTAAAAACTTATTTCTTTGAAATTATTTTATTAGGATCTAAAATTTCTAAAACTGATTTGAGTTATTTTATGTGGATTCAAAAAACTTCTATAGTTGGCCCTTAAGTTCTATATTACATCTTTGCTTCATTTTGCAACTCTTATATTTTGGCCTTAATTTAGAATATGGAAAGGCTAAGGCTTAAAAGGGGTTAGCCCTCTCCTTGTTTAAAAAGTTCCAAAGTTGAAATATTACACAACGATCAGACTTAACTTGAATCACCGCTGTACTTAATTCTCTTGTCCTCTATGTCCTTAATCTTCCAACTGTAGGGTTCTCTTTTATTACGTTCCAACATCGGTCTCGAAGAATCCGAATAAATGTATATTCCTTAATTAATTAGTTAAATTTTTCGATGAATATCACTTGTCACCATCACTGAGTTTTTAATTTCATGATGCATGGAAATAAAATCCTTCTACTGTTTCCATGACCAATTGTTTTACTCATATACCATGCATTATTTCATTTCTATGAGTTTTGTCCTTATTTTACTTCTATAAGCAATCCTTAATAGCACCAATTAAGGCTATTAAAGACAATGCCGGAGTATTTCTGTCCTAAGTATTTTATAGTTTGTATTTATACGTAAATGAATTGTGTGATTATTAAATCAGAATCAAGCCCACGAGAATGCGTATTTGTTATTACTGGATTATGCACAATCACGTAAATGTGCGAACGCATAATCCATAGGTTGAATATGTTAACTTGTATTATTTCAGTAACAAAGACGGCTGTTTTGATTTATTTTGCAATCTCTAATGCAATGTTTAGTCTGAAAATGTTGTTATACGTCTGTCAACTCCGTTACAGTGTGTATCTCTTTTGAAGTAAAGCTTTGTATCTGATTTGGGTAAATACAAATACAAGGTCGATATAATCTATAAACAGTTACTAAACCTGCAATTGCTTCATTCATATTTTTTTATTTACAGACATATTACATTTTAAGAAAAAGTCCCAAAAGTTGTTAGGTAAGCAAATTATGATTAGGTACGTTTTCGTATCTGCAATACCAATTAAATTCGATTCTCCCGATTTCCACAAGCTATCTGTCCTTACAGGGCCACTGGTGTTCTAGTGGTAATCTAATTTAATTATTAAACTGCATAAGATACATTAAAATCCCTAATCTACTCCAACGAGAAGGCAATTACTTACAAGTTAAGTTGAAAGAACTACGCAAATAAATTCTGAATAAATCTAGTGCCTATAATGAGACATTATAGTACAAAAAATTCGAATTGAGACAACAAATAACCCAAAAACTTTACGCTGACACATCAAATTCCAAAAAAGACACGTGGAGGACAACAAAGTACAAAAAGGCAGTCTAAGAGAACCATGTACTATGATAGACAGGTTGAGAGAACCGAGTAACGTTTTAAGTACGGTGCCGAGAAATTACAAATTGAGAAACTGCAAATTCAGTCTCTCTTGGTTGTCTAACCAAGTACCAAGACGTTCTCTCTGAGACAATCAGGTACCACAAAAAGTATATATACAATAATAATCCTTTTTAACACTTAATTTGTCAAAAAGGTTTATTATTGTATATATATATATATATATATATATATATATATATATATATATATATATATATTTGTCAAACACCTTTCGAGGCTACATCTCTAACATAAAAAGTAGTTGCGCGCAAAGGAAATCAGAATTAGGACATTTGATATTGTCACACGCTTAAGCTCAAGTAAATTTTACTTAAAAAATTGTTTTTTTTTTAACATTGTTTGTCACTTTAGTTGAATTGTTTGATTTTAATACTTTTCTAAACCTTAACAAATACAACAGACGCTATCCCTCAAATTGTAGTAATTTGTTATAAATGTTTATACAGTTTATATTTGTCTGGTGAAGTGTACCAGATACACAAACAATTTATAAATGTTCGAAACCATTACACAATGTCTTTTTCTTGCAGAGAATCCTGTTTGTGTTTTTGTGTCACAGCAGTATACTGTAATATTTATATTTATTTATTTATACAGTAATGTATCACACTAATCTCAATCTCTTTGAGAAAATGTTATTATTATTCTCCCAACACACATCGTTTTACATCGTAATATTGTGACACTACGCTAAAACTTGTTTTTAAAATTGATAATTGGCTGAAAATTAGCGAAGTCTATACAAGAGAGGTTGGAATTTGGTCATATGGCTATTTATTATGTAAACTAGAAAATAGCGGAATAAATTTGTATAAAAAACTGAGTATAATCATATGAGATTTGATCACGTGACATATTTATCCATGGAGTAAAAAAATAATAGAATGAAAACGCAATGTTAAAAGTGGATGATATCCAAATATCCCAAAAAAGGTTTCATCCATAGACTTCAAAGTTTATGTGAATCTTCAGTTCTACATAGATAAGAATGTGTTTCATGATGGTGCATGTCCAAACGTGGAACTTGCAGAGCGTAGTTTTTGTGAAAATTTCATTCATGTATAATTGTCTGTATGTCTGCCCGCAGGACATAACTAAAAAATAAGGTACATTTTGCATGTAACCTCGTAGAAGCCTATTATGCGACAAGTGATGTGGCGTACTCCTACATTGTACATAGGTATACAGAATTTTCACTGTTTTACCACTGCACAAAACAAGCATACTTCACACCACGTGCTACCCTCATTAGAGAAAACAATCTGATGTGTTGCATCTCATTGCTTTGGACTTTGACGTGCAACTTGTTTTGTTATAAATTTTTATTAATTTATAATCTTTATTGTAATCTATTTATGTTTCAATAACTGAAGAAGAGGATAGATAACGATTCTCGAAACGCAGTGTTCTATTTTTGTAACGTATAACGATAGCTAATTCTGTTAACACGTATATATAGTTAACTATTATGTGCAACTAATTAGAGTAGGATAAGTCTAAAAAGAGTAAAATAGTTAATGAAACAATTACCCACAATTACAATTACAATTATTAGTTAGTTATTGTTGTTGTGCTCTTATCAACATTAATGTATTTTTATTTTAAGGTTAATTTTAGTTAAATATAGTGAAAAACTTTCAATATACCGCAGTGATCTGCACATCAAGTCCTTTCAGAGAAAACCAGATTGTTATTAGACCTTTCCTTGTCTATTATTTAGTTTTATCTAACCACGCAACTTGTTTATGTGGTTAGATTATATTCCTTAATAATCTTGTTTGTAAGTCTATATTTTTTCGGAATAAATCTTACTATCTCTCATTAATGAACGTCTCAAATACATTGTTAGAATTAAAAATGGATCGGGGAAAGAGCAGATAAAAAATAGTAGTTTTTGGGTTTAATCAAGCTGGAGATAAAGAATTCTTACAGAGTAGGTATTTTGATCGAAAAAAGTCGGAAAGAGTTATTTGTTTTGGATAGTATTCTTCATGCTTCATAAAAAGTATTATCATACATATTTCGCGTGAACAAGTTCATTTGTAAAACCATTATATATGTAATTATGTAATAGTTGTATTATATATGTAAGTCCGTTTTTATTTAGAATATAAAGTTTAGATTACAAATCAGCTAAACTAGTAAAACGTATTGTTTGTAGCTTTGAACAATTATACTCAAAGATAAAACAGTGATTGAGAAAGAGAATTAATCCAATCCATTTATCTAAGGACAAAGTGAAACTATTTGTATCAGGAAAAGAATATATAATAGAAAAAGGGAAAAGGACTTATTTTACAATTTTATATTGTATTCCAGATTTAAATGTAAAGTTCATCAAAGAATACGAATAATTTCGTTGAGAAATGTTTTTGTAATTATTATAACTTACTGGATTTATGCATAGGAAAACTCTCCAATTTAAGTTTACTGTAAGAAAGCAGTACTTAGTGAATAAACAGTGTATTCGAGCACAAAATGAGCTCAGTGTACCTGAGTACTTATTGTACGCACAGTTTACGACAGTACGTATTTTACTGTCAGCGTACGTGAGTAACTAATGCATACTCAGTGTACGTGAGTACGTAGTTTCCAGTCAGTATATGAGATTATGTACTGTACTGTCAGCGTACGTTGGTGAATAATCCATACTCTAGAGTAAGTGTATACATATTTTACACTAATTACGTACTCAGTGTACATGAGTACGTAGAGTATTTGGTCAAATTCAATATCACAGCCAAAACCATTCCAAATCTAAAAATGTACTATTTTAGTTACTTATTAAATCGATATTCACTATAGAGAATATATTTAGCTCAGAAAATACCCTTAGCTAGAGGGTAAGAACTGAGAATAGCATATGATATTGCTTAAGTACGATTGACTGGTATGAACGTGATACATTCAGTATATTGAAGCGTCATATAAAACGATGAGTTTATATGATTCTAGAGCAAATATAATTATGGAAAGAAGTAATTCTTGAATTATAAAAGTATAAATCCATCCTTGTAAATTGAAAGTTACACCGATTTTGAAAAGGTAATTTTAGGTTTATTATTATTAATATTTCTTATACATTTTGAACTGTCATAAGTTTTCGGAATAAATCATTTTTTGAGATTTCAAAGACTATACCAATAAAAACAGCTATATTTTCTAAAGATATTATGCTTACTTATGAGGTAATTTCTAATTGGTTTATAACTGTAATAAACGATGACTGAAAATCTATACTGCTACTTTTTTTGTATAAGAAAATAAAAACATGTTTTTTAAACTATCTGAGTTTTATAGTTTTAGCTATATTTAGTTAGCTTAACTACAGTAATTAAATACTTTTTATTATATCAGTTATATTGTTTGGTTAATTATGATTTTATCATAATGCACATACGCTTAATACCAGGAAACGGAATAAATGAATGCTGAAAACAGTACAAACTTATTTTCTACATATGAATACTGTTTTCCGGCTGGCTTTCCCCGTTTTAATTACTTGTTTATCTTTCGAACGTAAATTAAGTTTTAAATCTACGCGAGGGTCGTCTAAAAACTCCTGCAAGGAATAAAACATAAAAGTGATTACTTTTCAGTGGAAGCGAAACGAGTTTTTCACCAAGTGAATTAATTAAAAGATAAATTATACGACGTCGGAGAGGGCTCGAAATGTAGCGCGGGAGGAGTGGGTGGAGGAGGGTGGTCGGTCTCATTAGAGACGGTGTTTTCGGTCAAACGAAGTTTGAGAGGGAGGAAAAAACTCGACAGAAAAGAAATAAAGGGAGCAAAATAAACAGAACGTATTCATAAAATTTACAAAATGCCAATTAGCAAGCTACGTTTCCGTTCGTTACTGAATCGCAAAGGAGAGATGTAGTTGGGAAAAATTAAAAGTGTAGGGTGGGAAGGGGTAAGCTCTCCTGCAGCCCACGGCTCCTGCTATCCGCACAATCTTCACTTCTGCTATCATCCTTGCTTCAGGCGTTGTCAGCTAACGCGTTCTTGACAAAAAACCTCCCCCTCCACTCGGCTCCGCCCTCTGCTGGTGGGAGCGCCAAGTCCGCTAGGGAATGCGGGACTATAAATTTTTGTAAGATCCCCGGTAAACATTCCTTGCATATTAAATCATCCGATAGCGCACCCTCAGTTATTGTATTAAAAATAATGTATTAGAGGGGTAAGAATATTGATGCGTGCTGTAGCGAGGACGAGGATGCTGCAACCGTTGTCCGGACAAACCCTCATCAGATGTCCGGAATATTTCGGTATGCGGGTTTTAAACGCGTTTTACCAAGCCACGTAAACTGTGCAGCGTCCGGTGAAAGAATGTGGAAGTCCTACGGGAATCATGCCACATACTTTCGGATAACATAATTGTTGTGATTAAATACATATAAAAGATATATTTGGTAAATTTGATAATTACGCACAGTATGTATTTACCCTTTTTTGAGCATAGAGTTAGAAAAATAAGGGATGTATAATCGTTAATGACTTCCAAATAACATTTAGCTCGAAAGTTCCTTTCGTACACTGTTACATTGGTATTTAATCAAAACTAATAGACAATAACTTATAACAAATGCCTCTAAATATTTAATTGTTGGCTGAGCGTCAGCAAAACCCATCATTCAAGGGGCTTGAACACTCAAAGTATTCCTGTCTGTCTCGTTATCTATCAGTCTATCTATTTGCATGATATTTCGAGAACGAACTGACCTGTAGATATGAAATTTCGCATGAAGCTTCATTCATATATACGCAATACCAAGTTGGATGAAGTTGGATGTACCCATGAGATTTGGCTGATAATTGTACATTCATCTTATAGTAACCATGAGGCAACGATAAATTTTCAAATAAATAATTAGTGAGATAGTACAAAATGTAGCCTAACTATTGCAACCAATTGTATACAATTATCTTTTGCAGAATGTTGTTATTTAAAGATTTTATAAAGCCCAAATGGTAAATGAAATGTAAATATCCATTAGGATGATATTTTGAGAGTTTTCATCTCTAGACTTTAAATGTTGAATGCTACACAAAAAAGAATAAATTTTATGATGGTTTACGTCCAACCATGAGATTTGGCTAAGCATTATTAGTTTCTATCACTCAGTTGTCTGCGACAGTTTCACTTTTGTCTGACGGGGGATAGATAACATTTCTTTCTGTATTATCGCCTGCCTGTCTGTCGATAGTCTACACAGGACATCTCAAGAATGAAATGAGCTATAGACATATTCTGCATGCGACTTAAGTGAACCCTGTTACTAGACACGTGATGTGGGATAATTCTAGCTTGCCCTATTAACACTTACTAATTAATCAAGTATCGTTCTGAAGAGACAACCCGCGTAAGTATAAAAAATAATAAGAATATTATGAACTGTAAGAATTCCAATATCTAGTTGACTATGGTATGAACAGATTGAACATAAACAATAGCAAATTTCTGATTTTTAACTGATTGAGAGGAGAGGAGGAAATTAGGCAAGTTATTTGAAGCTGCCAAACGCAGTGGGCGATTCCACGATCGATCATTCAATAACTGAATTATTCACTCAAATATCCCAGTTAATGATTGGATATTCAAGGTCGCCCTGTTGTGTCTGCTGTTGTTGCTAGGCAGGTGCGTGTTTGTTTACATTTTTGTACCATACCAGACGATAAATTCAGTGTTCAAAAACTTGGGTTGTAACTATAGTTGGTGGTGTTATACAAAGAGATTCAAATAGCTTGCATCGTTCGTTAAAAGTAACTCCATATTTTCTCACACGATACGTGTTATAATTTAATATACTTAAAATAAATTCAATTTCTAATTCACGGTTTTATCGTGTAACTTGAATATGTAAATACTATGGAAAGATCTATTATTACAAAACCAAAAATTTTAATTAATAAATTGACAATACCA
The DNA here is from genome assembly GCF_021130785.1 of Homalodisca vitripennis. NCBI lineage: Eukaryota > Metazoa > Arthropoda > Insecta > Hemiptera > Cicadellidae > Homalodisca > Homalodisca vitripennis. The sequence continues at coordinate 191,431,505 of NC_060207.1, forward strand.
ATTAGTATAGAGAAATATTAAATAAATAACCAATAATAGCATCTAGAAACATCGAATCTAATATATAGGTAAAAATGTGAACAGCACCTAAGAAAAAACTCATTAACTACAAATCAATACAACAAAAATACAACAATACACGTTTGGTCAATTAGTCTTCACTAAATTCACAACAGATAATTTAATACAAAGTAGTGACTACATCAACTGACAATTAACTACTAAAACTAATGAAAACTACTAGCACATTATATATGTTACTGGCAATATATATTTATAACATATTTAAATAGTTTTATCTAAGATGGTAAAATAGTGATGATCCAAAATGTGTTTATATACACCATTCTCGTACATCTGATTTCATATGATGTAATTTCTGGTGTAATTATCCAGAAACTCTTGATAAAAGATGAAGAGTTAGCAAATTTTTAATTAATTAATTCAATTTGATAGAATTACAATGAATTTAATTATATATTTTGCAAAGAAAGGCAAATACAGTCCTGTGCCAATTAACAGATAATCCTTTCAGTCTTGAAAGCCTGGTACCCCATGAAAGGCTGGCAATTACAGAAAGAAATCAAAATGTACTTGTGTTTTGAATGTCTCCGGCTTAATGTAAAATATATAAATTATATCTGGGTTTCGATTCCTCCATCCGAGGACCTACACAACAAATCAACTCTATTGTTAATAGTACCACGGATCTTTCTAGAAGAGCTTCCTTTCTGGCTATCTTTGGGATAAGCTATGAAAATTATGATATATTCAGTTGCATTGAAGATTAAAAAAAGTGTCTTAAACATTTCCATTAAACTAAAATTTCCGTCTGTAAATACTTTAAAAACAAGAGTAGTACACAAATCTGATATTGGTCCCATTGATTTTCATGTTTAATGATTTTAAAGAAGTTAAGACATAGATCCACAAAAGAAGCATAAAATATAATGTATTACCTACCAAAAAATCCTAACCATCTTTGGTGAGTCGGTATTCAATTCTAAAAGGGTTTTCAGTGACTAAATGGGATTGCCGACTAACCTTGGGTTACTAATAAGCTGACGTATTACCGATGATACCAAGCCTGACATAAGACCTGACATAGCCTTAGCTAGAACATAACTAGATCGTGTAAAGCATATATAAAGGCCACGGTAATGTATGCGTAATAAGAGACAGGATTACAGACTAAGGAGTTGTAGTCACAAAGATTTATTATGTCAAGTTACATACTATGATTACATATATCCAATAACCAAGGTCTAGTGGCACAGTGATGATGGAGTGTTTCCAATGATGGATTGAGACTAGTAAGGCAGGATTGCTGGCCAAGGAGTTGTAGTCACAAAGATTTATTATTTCAAGTTACATACTAAGATTACATATATCCAATAACCAAGGTCTAGTGGCACAGTGATGATGGAGTGTTTCCAATGATGGATTGAGACTAGTAAGGCAGGATTGCTGGCCAAGGAGTTGTAGTCACAAAGATTTATTATGTCAAGTTACATACTAAGATTACATATATCCAATAACCAAGGTCTAGTGGCACAGTGATGATGGAGTGTTTCCAATGATGGATTGAGACTAGTAAGGCAGGATTGCTGGCCAAGGAGTTGTAGTCACAAAGATTTATTATGTCAAGTTACATACTAAGATTACATATATCCAATAACCAAGGTCTAGTGGCACAGTGATGATGGAGTGTTTCCAATGATGGATTGAGACTAGTAAGGCAGGATTGCTGGCCAAGGAGTTGTAGTCACAAAGATTTATTATGTCAAGTTACATACTAAGATTACATATATCCAATAACCAAGGTCTAGTGGCACAGTGATGATGGAGTGTTTCCAATGATGGATTGAGACTAGTAAGGCAGGATTGCTGGCCAAGGAGTTGTAGTCACAAAGATTTATTATGTCAAGTTACATACTAAGATTACATATATCCAATAACCAAGGTCTAGTGGCACAGTGATGATGGAGTGTTTCCAATGATGGATTGAGACTAGTAAGGCTGGATTGCTGGCCAAGGAGTTGTAGTCACAAAGATTTATTATGTCAAGTTACATACTAAGATTACATATATCCAATAACCAAGGTCTAGTGGCACAGTGATGATGGAGTGTTTCCAATGATGGATTGAGACTAGTAAGGCAGGATTGCTGGCCAAGGAGTTGTAGTCACAAAGATTTATTATGACAAGTTACATACTAAGATTACATATATCCAATAACCAAGGTCTAGTGGCACAGTGATGATGGAGTGTTTCCAATGATGGATTGAGACTAGTAAGGCTGGATTGCTGGCCAAGGAGTTGTAGTCACAAAGCTTTATTATGTCAAGTTACATACTAAGATTACATATATCCAATAACCAAGGTCTAGTGGCACAGTGATGATGGAGTGCTTCCAATGATGGATTGAGACTAGTAAGGCAGGATTGCTGGCCAAGCCGGTGTATTCCAATAACATAATGAATATGGCAAGAATAAGATTACAGACTAAATTGTTGTGATTCCACCAACGCATTTGCTCTATCAAGAGAGTGCTTTACGCGAGACCGATGTATTTCCTGTCACATTAAAACTTGCGAGACAGATTGCAGTCGGAGCCAATATATTCTCAATTCCATTCCGAATCTAACGAAGTGGCGCTGGCGGTGGTCTTTGGTCCACTAAAATGGTCTAGAGATCAATTTGAGACGAGTACGAAAAAAAACATACAACAATCTCTTTTTCATAGTCATTCTTGACGATTCTCAGAGTGTTTATACTCTAAAAATTCAATATGAAGATTTTGCGATAATGAATTTGAAGTTGTTTTAAATGATTTAGGTTTTTATGATCTGTTCCAATACAGACTCGGGAGGCACTGGATAGTGATGATGGTAGAAAGCATGTTCACTTAATTAGAGAAATTGCATAAGCTAGTTGTTTTACATCAATAGTTAAGTCCAAAACTGACGAAACGAAATTCCTGAATGTCTCCTTTAAGAATAATGTCGTATGGTTCCAAAAATCGGCAGAGAAAAACGTGGTTCCACAATAATCCTAAAGAAACAAAACACTATTCCTTACAACATTAAATGTGGCCTAAATATAGTTAATAATCTACTCCTTTGTCGAGAACCTGATCATTGGCCCCCTACAAATGACCTCTAATCGAGTGGGTGCACCTAGCCGACTCGTAGTAGTAAGACAGGAATTACTACTGGTAGTGCAGGGGTGGTGGCCTACTCAGGAGTAGGTTAGTGCAGGCGGCCTAGGTTCTCACAGATCAGGTCAAATAGTCGACTGACCTCACAGAACCGGTTCGTCCCCTGTCTCACACTGGACTCGACCAACTTTAATTAAATTCTATGTCCGGCCAAATTGAAACCTGCAGTACGCGCGCGAACACCCTCTACTATTGCACGTTCAATTAAATTGACACGTTTAATTAGTTTAATTACTTATACGGGTAGACGTCCGCACTTTAATATCTGTCTGTCCGCGTGGTCAAGTCACGTTATCTTTAAAAATTTCCTTTTTCCCTCATCCTGAATTTGGAATCGGGCTGTTTAAATGAATAAAAATAAAAGTAAAGCCACGTTTGTTTTTGAGCCACAAACCGTTAGAATGAATAAAATTATTAAATATTTGCGAATTACAATACGCTTAATACAAAATGGTAAAATAATAAATTTTAGGTAATGAAAGACGTTTCATGAATATAACGCCAAATTAAATATTCGCGATCCGTTAAATTTAAGGTAATAATATATACCTAAATGTTCTATAAAGATAAACAAAATTTGTTACAAAAGAATCAAAATGGAAATGTCTAAGCGGATTAGCAGAATAAATAAATACATAACACTCCGAATTAATTGTAATTGTTTTCCGGCTCGGTTAAAAATGAAAATCAAGCTTAAACGAAAGTGGGTTTAAATTGCGTGATTGTTAAACAGTGTTTGAAGGAGATGGAGAACACGTGCCTGACTACTGTGCTATCTAGTGTGAAACAGAGGCGGCTTAGATCAGTGATAGAGTTAACCTAGCATTTCAGTGTAGTGTAGCAGCCAGGACCTGTAGCTGTACCACGTGTACGTGAGTATTACATACTATAATTTCATTCATACTGTGTCACATCTGTTCATTAAATACCATTACTATCTTTAATGAGTATCATTGATTAATTAGATTCGTGTTACGAGTTAATCTTTGTGTCTAACTTTTGTACTTTGAAATTTGTTAGAACGTTTTTATACCTGCCACTTTAAGTATGATGTCAGTTTTAGTAGTATTCAAATTGATTTACCTATCTTTGTGTCGATTCAGATAATCAATTCAAGAGGACAATATTGAAAATTAAAGTATCGAAGTTCATTATAAAGATAAATGCACATGGATGATTGCTTTAATTATATTGCAGCAAATATATAGGGTGTCCCAGAAATCTCTATTAGCCTTTCTAGGTATTATTCCTAGACAAAAGAAACCAAAATATCATATTGAAACTATTAAAATCTCAATAATTACACGAACATTCAGGAGTTTAAAGTTTTACAAATATCTATTTTTAGTTTTAGAACGGCTTATTTCAATTAGTTGAAACTTGGTACAAAACTTTATGACCTGCAGGTCTAATTACAGTACAAACAATAATTTTTACAAGCTGAATTTTCAAAATGGCGGCTTCTTACAATATTAAAGCGTTAATATCTTAACAACATATAATTAAAAAGTTAACTGTTATTACATTTTAATTAGACAATTTAATTTAAAATCCGGCGATACCAAGTTTAAGAAAATCGGTTAAGAATTAAGGTAGCTAATTCGGAATTTAAATAGCCAATTCATAAACATAATTTTACAGCACTGCTTTAAGTGAACCACAAGAATAATTTGTAAATTTAGTTGTTTTTATCAGCTAAAATTAGAAAAGCTATTATTGTGTCTCACATAAAAAACATAGTTAGTCCTTTGTGTTATTCTGCATGAGATGAATTGTGTATAGTTCTGTTTAATTTCAAAATAACCCGTAAGTTATGATTAGCAGTGAATTAAAATTACACATACATTCAAATTTGAACACAGTTTGGCAAGTTTCGAGTACCTTTATCCCTATTGCCTGCGATAAAAAATTCAGACGAGTTCGCTCCGTATTTGACGGATGATGGGAACCCCAACTGACAGCTACAAGACAATACTACTCGCCTTCCTGTAAACCTTTCACTCAGGGTTGACTTGCCAACATTATGTTACACGTATTAAAAAAATGTGAATATTTGCTTGTAAACTGCGTTCATAAAGTGAAATGGTGCATCAGTACGTTTTGCGAATTATTACAACCTAATAACTATATTGTATAATGTAACAATATAATGTATTCCTGGTTTAAGTGACTACTACGTAAAAGGATAAATACGATTTTTAAGATGCAGGTAATCGTCCTATTTATCAAAGAAAGATTGAGCAACTCAGTAATTTTAACAACCGGGAATTTCCTTAATTTTGGCATAACCTTAATTCATCGCCTTAATAAAAAGTGAGTTAATACAGGCTTATGAACAGTGACCATGGGTATGACTAGTACATGTCTTGTTCCATAAAAAATGTAAAATACAGAAACATCGTTGTAGAAAAGCTATTTACATTTAAAACTCGGCTTCTCATTTCAAAATGTTCATGGAGCAAATAACATCACAAAAATAGCGTTCTCAAAGACTGTTATTTAGTAAAATACAGTCATTAGCAGCTCGTGTTTAATTTTTCAAGAGCAAATCTGTTCAAAGCTCAGCTCATGTATTTTTCGCGAGGCAGAAGCTAACGTTGAAAAGATTTCAAAGCCCGCTTTCCTTGAAAGCCCTCATGTGCGGTAATTCTAGATTACGCCTGTGTTCACTCCCTGAGCACGTTTTCCGTTAAACTAAATTATTCCGCTCGGAAGTTGCTCTAATCCCAAGCTTCTTTGTGTGCCTTAGCCTTTGTTGGCCGCACATCCTCTGCCATTCCCCATAAACATGCATCATTCACCCTTTTATCGTTTAATATGAGTTTCTTTTGTATTAACGTGGCGCCATCCGGCGAAACAAAAGCCCTCTCTAGCCCTTTCACCGAGATAAAATGTTAATTATTCCTTTCAGTAATCAAGAACATAAATATACATATCAAGGAATTATAATGCATGCCTGCAAATTGGAAGATTATTTTTACTAAGTTAAAAACCTGGAATGGTCAATATTTTGGAAAATGTCCATCTAATAGTTCGAGTAGAGGCATTCCAAGAGCGCGGAAATTAAAGACTGCAGTCTAAGTTTTTCATGAATCCATTTAATCGAGGATTCGATTTTTTCATTGGAAAGAAATTAATCACCAGTGACGGTTACCTTTACGAAATCCAAAATGACAGGGTATTGATACGGTTCACCATTTTAAACGATAGCTTTCACACATCATAGTTTTAGCTCGACACATTTATAACAACCGTTAAAACTTTAAATAGCAGTTAAATCAACGTCATACAGTAAGCTAAAGATTGAATACTTCATAGAAATTGATGACTATCAGTCTCTATACACTGTTGATCATATAATGATTCTTCAGGTGATGTACAGTTGGTTATAAGTGAATACAACAAAATATACAACCTGTTAACAATATTTCGACTTATATTTTGTTTTTCACCCTAGCAATACCCTTCCATTTCTGCTTCTGTCATGACTATCATGGCTGACGACCAAATTATTTTACAGAGGAAAAGTTCGTTTTTCGTTTCCAAGAAACAATAAGTTGTGTGCTTACTCCATCCAAATGGGCTTTCGGCTCCTAGATTAGAAGAATTATTAGTTTTTGGTCAGGGCTTAAAATTGTTAATGAACCACTCAGTACTGTTTTGATGAAAATAAAGTTTCACCTAAAAAGCCCATAAATCTGCCTTATGAAACAGAGCAAGCCTTACCTTAATTGCAACTTCGAAGATAATTTGTGCAACGAGTTAATCTCATTATGCAGTGAATCACTCAATACAAAGTAATTCCATTAAAATCATCTTGATGTGAAGCAAATAACTTTGCTACACTGCGAGATACAGAGATAAACAACTACCACTTCATCAATCGGAAATATCACTTGGTCATAATAGAGAGATAATAAAACACAGAGCGCGATACGCCCTCAATCAAATAAGCTGGAATACGGGAAGTAATGGAATCGCGAAAATGAGATGAAGACTTCAATATTCAGCAATTTCGAGGATGTCAGGTACTAACGATATAACGGGACAGATGTAACATTTTGTAATATATATGCAAAACTAGCAGGTTGCAAATGATTGACTTTGCCGCTACGGTCAGGTTTCGTCCTGACAACGCGATCGGGTGACATTTTGATTTCGAGCGAGCCAACGTAACAAGACCACCTACCACATACTTTCTGACAACGGGCCGTCATTAAATTTAACAAATCGTCCCCCATATGTTATGAGATCCCATATAAAGAGCTTTGCACAAATAATGCGGTAAAAATCTTTAGATTAATTGACATGCATTTGTCTCTGTGCGTAGCGAAGCTAAATCGGAAATGTTTGTTACGTGCACGTCCGTGCCACTTCTTTCATAAATTATTAATTACTTTTAATTATTTATTTCTTTTGATTCAGTATGATAACCATACACTAAGCTTAACCTACGCCATTCAACAAATACATCTTATATAACTAAATAACATTAATCTTTACAGTTTTTTTATACTTACAGTAAAGATACAGAAAAAATAATAAATCATGATAAAAATATATTTTTATAAGTGCTTATGGATTTTTATGTATTATAAAAATTTAGATATTATATGAGAAAAAAAAAATAAAACTAAAAAAGTGAACGTACATTTTAAACTAATTTTTGAAAACCAACTATTCATGAATATCATTTTGCAGTTTAAACCATACATATCTATATTTTTTAGCATTTGTTTTAGCTACCTTTTTATGTCATATAAATTAAAGAACTGCTGTATTCATTTAAGCTGTTATTAAAACTATTATCAATGTTCGGAAAAGTCTAGTTAAAGTCTCCAAAGTATCTGACCAGATTAGCAGATTATAGCACCCATCGATGTGTGTTGTTTCATAATATAATAGTAGTATAATTATTTATCTCGTCCATATCAAAATTACATGCAATTTTTAATTCTACAAACCGTGTTTATATACTTTTTAAACTTCACGAACGTTTACGAGGTTAATTAGTAGAAAGAATTATTATTCGTACATTCACCTTGAACTAACATAATTCTTAATTTGACATTTAAAAACCCACGTTTTACATTTTCATTTTGGGAAATTTAAATTTACAATATCTGTTTATTAATAAAAAACAAATATTGTTTTTATTTTGTTTCACTTCAATGAAGTATACCAAAACCTAAATTATTGTGGTACCTCGTATCCAAGAACAATTTGGCACGAATGAACCGTTGAAGCGCTCCAGCAAAACACTTGTGCCAAAGTCAAAAGCTCTTAAAAAGTGTAAAAATGACAAAATGCGGACGAGTGAAGAGCCCTAGAGGTGACAGGTCGCAGGTGGCGGACCGACCGTTGTATGTCTCGTTACGCCGGTAAAAGACAATATGTTTCAGCCGCTATCGGTCCTGCGATCGAACGATTCAATGGCCTTTTTATTTCACCACCGACGAATAAACCAACATTGCACAGGGCGTTCCGTGTGATAAGTTTTACATTGTTCTATTTATTTTACCTCGATGTGTTTGAATTTGGTTCCGACACATCGACAAGTGATAGAAAGAAAAATTAAAGTGAAGTAGGGGTGAAATAACAACCCTTTTGTTTTTATGATATGAAAAAACATTTTCTTAGCATGCAATGTTGCGTCTTTCAGTTTGTTCTAATGAGGATGCCACTCGTACGCATGTGTGTAGTTAAATGTTGCATTATAATAAAAGTAAAAATAATTGAATTGAAAGAGCAAAAATTTGTTGAACTACTTTTTTAGGAAATGAGGTACGAGTATACCAAATGGAAATAATTAATTAATAAAAAATTCCATTAATCCATGAAACTGGTCCAAGAGGTACATAGCTCTGTTTATTTACATCGTCAGCAGTAGTTTAACTGAAGCGAAGGTTTGTTCAGACGAAAATGTATAATTTATAAGTAACTTCATACCCATAAAAGTTACCCATATTCTACTCGTTTACCCAAATTTTTAAATTTTCTTTAAAACTATAAAGTTTATGTCTTACTTAATCAAAAGTTTTCCGTCTTGAATACTCCTAAAATTTTCCGATCGTAGGATGAAATCTTCATTTTTTACAATTGACTACCTATTTTAAAATTATAACTTAGGCTATTCTGAAAACTTTCAGGCATAATCATAATGCGTGATTATGTTGAATATAACGTATAAAAATGTGTGAAGTATTATTATCGTACATCATTTAAATTTTCATACTTTTAAGAGAATACTCAGAACAGAAAGTGTAAAATAAAAGACCAAAGCTTATATTACGGCATGAAACATACGGATGAGCAATATCAATCTATTCCTTCTCTTGGAAACATTACCGCTGTAGAGAGAAAGGCCGGCGGTTTGAAGCAAAGTTGAATAGCTCTGCAGGAGACATTTTAATTGAAAAACCTTGAAAAACGTGAAACGAATTCGTTACCCTGTCAAAAAAGGAGACGTCACTTCGAGCCTGGCCTCTTGGACAGGCGATATATTCGCGAGCAGGATTACAGACCCTTACGTCAGAGACATTGTGACGTGGGTAGAGTACAGGTGTGTATGGCTGTGTTCTCCTCTTCCCTGACCGTTATCCTGTACAGCCGTACTTGTACCTGGGTCTGACATACCCCTCCCCACCGCCCTCGTCCTGCCTCAGACACTTGCCAACTCACTCAGCCCCGTAATTTATATTACTCGGCAATGTTCTTTCCAAAGCACTAAATATTCAAAAAAGGTCTAATTAATCCATGTAATTGTTTTAAACACATAGTTAAACCATTTATTCTAGACTGCATAATTACACCATATCGAATCTTAATAACAAAAACGATAATAAGAAATTTATATTTAATTTACACGGCATTCGAATATTAAATTGAAATTAATGATTAATCTTGTATACAAGTAAGGGGAAATTTTTACATAAGTAACGGTTGCACTAATTTATTTATCGTGTATGCAGGAAACTGAAGAACCTCATATTAGTTGCATCATTTTTATAATCTTTTGAAAATCAATTGCATTTTAGTCTGAACTCATAAACAGGAAACATTATATGCGCTTGCAGTAAAATTTACATTGCTGTAAAATATCAGGCTTGATCAATAAAGTGTTGATCAGTACCAAAATAAACGTCTATTCAGTACTTACACAATTGTATAAAAGGCATATTTATATAGTAATGAGACAGTTTAATACAAATATTATTTGCAATTTTCATTTAACTATGAGTTCATCCGAAATCTCTGCTTTTAATGCTTCATGGGCAACACTATTTGTACTATGGCTGCAGCATGTGCCAACTCTGCATGCCAGAGTATTTCTTTACCTCTAATTTAACACGATAATAACGGCAATTGGACGTAATTCGTGGTCGAATTGTGTCCTTTCCCGTCTCCGATGGGTGAATCAATTTAATTAAGGACAAAATGATATCCAGAAGGAATAAGTTTGCATACATTTGCAGGGAAAACGCTTCAGTGGCGACTTAGAAGGGGAAGACGCGGGGAGCAAGGACAGCAGTTTTAAAGCGTCGCGCCGCCGCGCTGTTTTTTCATCGACCGCCATTTTTCGCCGCTTTTCCCCGACGCATGCAGGCCTGCGCGGCCAAATATTTTTCTCCCCCAGCAAGCCCAGCCGCGGCAGCCATGACGATTCTTTACTCTTCCATGCTCCGTCTGACTTCCACAGCCGGGCTCGGAAACTGGCTGCCATTAAAATATTTAAACCAAATTGAACAAAATGTGCCTTATTCCCATCAAAATTCTTTAAAAATGTTGCTTCATAGGAAATAAAACTTGGGTTTTCATCATCAGAAATGTAATAGTTTCAACACCACTCAATAAATATGTTTTTAAACGAACCATTCGAATTTAAGGGCCTCAAAAGTAAAAAGCCTTTGGCTTAAAATAATACTGAAGAATGTTACTAAAGTCCTTATCGAACGTTTTGAATAGAAAATTAGTAGCTGTTTTAACTAATTGTTGGTTGAACAAGTCCCCATTTTGTATGTAGAAAATATTTAATACCAGTACGCCTAATAAATGAAAAGTTCAAGTATATCGGTGTAAGAAATTGAATTGTTTTATTTTTATGTTGAATTGTCACATAAAGGTAGTATGATAATATTTGAAACACTTATCTCATTTTTACTATTCTCGAATAGTTGGTAATAGTTAGAATAGTTGGTTTTCCTATAAAGGTAAAATATGCACATACAAGAAATTAGTCGTACATGTATACATTAAATCCATACCAGAATTACCCTTATTATTCAAAAATATAGGTTTCATTACTTTGACAGGCGTAGCAAATACAGGTTTTAATGTTATAATTATTTTTCTCTAGTAGTATATTCTTTCGATACAGCCCAAAAGGGAAATAAAAATCCTGATTTCATATAAGTATTTTCAAGATGAAAGCATTTTCAATGTATATAGTGCTTAAAAAAGTGTTTAAATTTAGAATGTATTATACAGTAAACATGTTAGCACAATTATTTGTCACTAACTGTTCATTTATGTACAAAAAGTGTCGTCAAAAATAGTTGGGTCACAACATTTTTGAATCACATTTTTTATGACTAGGTTTAGTTATGATGCAAACATGTGTAAAAGTTGATATAATAATGAATTTAGCGTTATGGAATTCATTAAACATTAAAGTATCCCAAGCTGCTAGTATTTCTGTGGAGCAGGACTCTAATCAGTAATGACTACTGCCGTTGGTACCATTCTTAAAAATTAAATATATGAAGCACATATTTAAAAAAAAAAAACGTGGCATCGGTCAACAAGTACAACAAAAGAAATTTGTGTTATTTAGGGGGAACTTGCAGGGTTTAGGCATAAATTTTGTCGGTAAGATTTAACATTTGGGATCTAACCGGACTGTGGGGGTGAGGAGGGGGCAGAAACAAATTTCGCAGGGACGCGTTGACATTAAGCGCAGAGATTCATTTCTGATTCCCAAATCGTCTCTTTTATTCGAAATATTACGTTTTCCTCTGTTGGCCCGTTAAAATGTAAATCGAGGCGGCGCGGCTGGCGCGGCGTGGCGGGAGGAGTGAAATGGCCGGTAAGTTTGAACGGCGCGCGTAAGTAGCTTACCGAGCGCAGTAGATTCCAATTATTCTGCGCGTTCTGAAAGGAAGGTAAAAAGTATAAATGCGATTTTAAGCAAACATTATAAATGAGACTGTTTATTGAGCGCTAAGCCCGCTTCATGGGAACAAGGACCTGTCCCCTTAATCCGTTGAAAGCTTTGCTAGAATTATTTATCGATTTTCCTTTGTATTTGTTGATTTCTAGTTGTCCACTGATTTTTACCTATTCTCTCCAAACTCTCAGGTGGGAACGCGATTGTTGAAGTTTCTTTTGTCCAACAAAAACTTTTAACTTCGTTTCCAGAATCGATTCAATCACTCTGTTTCACCGAGTTGAATTGAAAATTTCAACGAATTCAGAATATTTCACAAATATATTTTAAAACAAACCTCCAGTGTCATCAGTTTTAATGACGTAAATGATAAGTTTTAATGCCAAACTTTTAACCCATTACATATTGCACTGTCGACATAGTTTAATTCGCTATATTGTTTATCAAATTTATTTTAATATATTTTTCGCAGATTCCCATAAAAAGTACTTATTTTCGACGCTTGGGGTTTGTAGAATTCTTTCAAGTTTAAAAAAATCAGCTGTCATAGAGTTTGTATATTAGATTCCGAAAAACTACACGTGATGTTCAAACCAAACTTGCGATAGTTATTTAAGTCTCAAAATTTGTTATATTACCTAAATATTAAGGAGAAATTCTGTAGTATTTTCACGGAGTCCTCATACCAGGTAGCATGAATTGTAAATAACTCATTATCTATTTATAGTCTATTTATCTTACATCTATCTATATAAATACTAAATAAAATCTTATTAATACAGTTCCTTGGTACTCTTATGTTAAAATTGTACCCAATTTTCTTCCATAAATACATCACATTGATGTAGGTTCTCGTTTTGTAATAGTTTTACATAGTCATACAATTTAATAATTATAATATAATTCTGAGCATAAGACGGGTATGAACATTTGTTAGAATTTTAAATATATAGTTTAACTCAATACTTGAACTATAGCATGAATATAAAAATGTATTAACTTCAACAGTTTGTTAAGACAAAGATGGCCTGTCCGAAAAGTTACAATATTAACACTAAATTGTTCCCTATCATTTTTTCTACTTTTTTAAACTCCCCTCCCAATAGGGACTCACAGCTACGCCAAATATACTTTCCTGAAGCCTTGGAAATTGCGGCAAGATCGTCCCTAGTTGTGGTCCTAGTCGTTTATCATGGACACAAAGTCCCAAAACTACGAGATTATCTACCATTAGTTTACATCTTATATAGTAAATAAAAATATTGAAATATTATAGTGTTTAAAATTAACTTGATCTCAATTTATACTTCGACAATATGAGTGAAACATTTATCTTCTTGTGCAGCTAGCAATAGAAAGAACGAGGCTACGTCATCATCTCCATAATTCCTTAGTTATAGAGCTACTGAATCGCTTCTACATGTACATAACCAGTACTAAATCAAATTACCATTTCACTATCATTAACTAGTTTTTAAGTTTAATTTGTATACCGAAACTTCACTTCATTGACTTTTCTGAATTCTATTTGAAGTACATAGACTATTCCAGGAATTTCGGTACATATCTTTTGGCAAACTACAAATTAGTGAACTACGAGGTAGTAAAATCGTAGTTAGATTGTGCTGAAACCTAATACTGAGAACTCAGTTCCGTTATAAAGTCACTAAATTATTGGGATTGTATTAAACATTTATCTATGGAATAAAATTGTTATTTTTTAAGTAAAACAAAAAAGAGATCCATAAACTGTTCATAATATATCCAAGACTGTTCTGCGGGTAGCAAATTTATCTTTATATGTGTTATATTACATTATCATCCAATTCATAGACCAATATAAAATTTTCAGTTGAACATTAATAATGATAAATAGATAGATAAAGGTGAAGAATTATTCTTAATTTCCATTATAATATAAAAAAAAACTTGAGTTTGAGTTTCATTTAGACATTTTTATAAACAGTGTAGTATTTTTTTAAAGTTTAGACATGTGTGAGGTGAAAAGAGTAATTTATAAATAAGATTACAAGGTATCCCAAAGAGTTAACTAGTAACTGTGCTACCTAGTTTAACATACATAATGTACTTAAGGGAGTCGTTAGTAAAATGTGGAGATAACTGAAAGATAATCAAGCCTTTTTGAAGATCATTATATATTGGCTTGGACAATTTTTTTACATATAAGTTTATTTTATTAATTTTCATTGCGAGTTAATTAATATTTGCTCCGTCTGTGTTCAAACTACAGGCGAGAGAATTTAACAAATTCATAGGAAATATGAACCATAAACATTTTAATTGTTGTAAATTCAGTACATGCATGCATTCAACATTGTTGTTTACTTAACATTGTCTTTAACATCCTATAACGGAATGTTTAACCATATAGTGGCTTATATGATGTACATTTTTATTTTTCAGTTGAAATTACGTAATTCAACAATTAGTTTTAAAAGATTCTTCTGAACTGTTAATAAGTAAAACATGATACAATTCGTACCTATGGTTTACTAAGCTATGGAATGTAGCCGGGTCCTAAAAACTCAATTACGATGTAACCGCAGGTACCGTCACAAATCAGAGGATAGGGAAACTAACACGAAGCCCGAGCTGGGGGCGAGGTGACGGCAAACAGTCCATAATAGAGTAGGTAGTCAACATGGGCGGCCGGGGTATTTTTCTTCTTCTCCACTGGGAGACTCCGAATCATAATGGAGGCGAACGATAATCAATTAGTCAATGTTTGCAGAGCGTTGGATAACATCAGTGGATAGAAAGTGTGATCCATCAATCCCCCCACCCTACCATCACCCACACCGCCAGCCATCATCTTCCAGGCCTTCTTCACCGGTCAATATTGTGCATTAAATATGGCGTTGTTGGTTGCAGTTGCGCGCCCCCGCACGCATACCCTGCACCGCTACAGGCACCGGCCCATCAACGTTGCAACGCGTCTGTCGTGGAAGTGTGTCCAACACTGGCGTGAAAACTTGGAAGACGAAAGGAAACTGAACATCAACTCAGTGGTAAATAATAAACTAAGATAAAGTCAACGGTCACATAACCCTATTTTAAAATATGTAAGATAAATTAATTATAATAATACAGTGACAAGCCGCTACCACACGCCATTAGTAGACCTAATGACACTTAGAATGAGATATGAGAGTGCATGCGTCTAAATTCATACTGGAAAAGACGTCAGTGCATTCATGGACTGTACTTGATTTTGAAACAATCGTGGAACACATTCGTCTTGATCATCAGGGCGGTGTCAATAGGGACATGGTTAAAAAATGGGTGTAAAAACATATACTTTAACCAGGTTATCAGTACGGTATTTGAAAGTATTGGTTCCTAAAACACAAAAAGCAATTTTTTATATTTAATAATCGTCTTGATACTACAGGAAGATTTCTAACCTCGTATGCATTTTTGAGACGTTGATTCCTTTTTGTGTTCATAACACCTGAAAACAAAAACAAATGAAGAACCGTGGAAATTACCATCAAAAGTCGGATAAGCAGAAAAGATTGAGGGGCTAAATACTGCGTAACAAAAAATGGGACTACGCCATTCAAATATAAAAGTAGACTATGAATGATTCTTTTTGGCAAATGCTCAGATTTTCATACTACGTAAATTTTAGTGAACCGAAAAATTGTAATAATGGTTAATTACATAATAGAAAATGAACATAATTCAGTTCTAGAAGTAACATCTTAAAAGTATATTAATATTTTAGTCATTAATGTTCTTCTGAAATTAAATATTTAATTATATATAATTTAAGCCAAGTAAATCTTGTTGAGTGCTTAGCAAGTAAGAAATAAACTTATTACAAGCATGACCACTCTCTATAAACATTTTTATATTAAATATATATTTCTAAAGAAGAGTGTTCTGTAATTTTTTGTCATGAAACAATCGTCGTGTTTTTCTGGAACTGGCCAACTGAAAATAGAAGACAAAGGGGTGGATTGAAATAATAGATTTACGAGGTATGGTATGAGGGCTCAGAAGGGCTATACAGCCAGAATTAAAATATATCCCGCCCGAGGGAGAAAAAGAGGGCTTTAGGGCCGAGAAACATGGCGAAAATAAGTCATCTGAGTGTGACACAAGGAAATACTGCTAGTCCTGGCTTACACAAGAAATATAATCCCACTCATCATTCTTGAGAGGATGTCCCCCTCTCGCCCCCCCCCGACCCATCCTCCCACAGGCACTCCTGGCAACAACGGAAAACTCGTATCTCGACTGTACATAAAACATCGTACAGCAAAATATAGACTTACAGGATGGCAGCTCAATATTATTGGCTAGTGCTTTGTTGTTACCTTCATTCTTTCATTATTAGTTTTGAGAGTCTACGTTTTTTCAAAGAAAATTGTTTTATGATAATTTAACTAACGTAAAGTAGGAAATTAGTTTTTAAAATAGCAAATGTGTTATTGTAATAAAGATTGGCTTATTAATTTAAATTTCTTTGTTTACAAGGTGAAACCAAATTTTTCAATTCCGTCACTTAGTAAACAAAAAATATACTTAATTACTGAAAATTTCAAGCTTAGTTTTAGCTAAATATTCACACATTTTTGTGCATTCCAAAACTGCAGGATGGTGTTCTCCGGAGGAGGGAGGGTAAACAATGTGCAAATATCATCCTATTACTACATATTGCTGGATAAATCAAAAAGACTATAGATACTTTTGTACATACCAAATGTTTTTGCTTTCTAAAGATAAAGGTTCAAAATTCTGATATAAGGTGAACTATACGTAAAAATATAATCCAATGTATATAAAAAATTGACCTCATAAAAGAATGTCATTGCAGTTTTTAAAACGTTTATTGGTTTGCAAGGTTAATGGAAAAACTCATATTTTCCATTTATTTCCACGACGGATTGGTTCAATTTTGATTATCAATATTCAAAGATTGCTGAACTTTTATACAAATAATGTAATAGCGTTTTAAGACTTGAATGTGTACGCTACCTTTAAATCGACCAAATATTAATATACCAGGAAGCAGAATACTTTTATCTGTTATCAAGTTTAAATTGTTATTTCTTATTTTAAATAAGGTAAATCTACCACTCTTACGAACAAATTTAAAAACAAATCCTGTTACGGGCATTACAGTATCAAGCAAGATATACCAGAACAGCTTTTTACTTCTGACCAACACTTTGCAAATGACCTCCAAAGAAAAAGAACCGTTGCCATCAAGGGTGTGACGACTCCCTCTCAAATTCCCAAACAATGGTCGCCAAACCTGCTTGGCAAAATGCAAGATTAATTCAGCATTCGCAAAGCGATGAAATGCAAACCGAACTCTGTGACCGAGTAACCCCGGAACAGGTTCCTGGACCTTAACTCCCACGGTAGACAGACATTCCTCCCCTCACAACACCTCACGTCTTACCGGTACTGGGTCAATGGACCACTCAACATCACTTGTCAAGAGGCTCTTTTGTGTGCAATCACCTCAACATACACCCGAGATTAAATGTTATTTACGTATAAGTTATGAAAGAGGGTGTAGATTAATTACGATCCGTTAGTAAAGAACATTTACAAAATGAGATAGTGCAAAGGATTCTATTATAATTATGAATATCCAAAGGTATATTAATATACTAGTAAGGATCTACATAACAATACGCAAGTGGTTATGAAATCTTGTTACTTGTCGTAATTAGCTGAGCGTTAGCGAAGCCTGTCACTCAGGGGGATGGAAAAATGGATTATCAGATGATTCGCACGATCTCTCAAAAAATAATTGAGCTATGAAATTTTGCAAGACTATTGGGTTTGACGGTGGTATATGTCCGTCCATGAGATTCGGTCGAGTGAAGGCGAACTGTCCACGGAAATCTCGAGAACAAACTGAGCTATAGCTGTGGAATTTCAACACATTTTGCTATTAATCAGATTGCTAGCAAACCCCATCTTCTTTCTGTTTGTTTCACTGTATTCCGCAGGATATCTGAAAAAAGAACTGGGCTCTAAAATTGAAATTTAGGTCGTACTTTGATACTATAGAAGAAATATTGTCATTGAAAATAATACAATTACTCCACGGTACTAATATTAGATGTTATATTCCTTGATGTAACTGAGCTTTGAATTTATATTAGATAGAACGTGTATTACACATTGTGGGCGCACTGTCGAAAGGAATGAACATTAAATAAAAAATGAACCATAGAAAGGCTACGAATATTTCAATTTCAGAATATGCCGATTCTACATGTACAGTATATAAACATCTCTACATAAACCGTTAAATGTAAAGAAATTAAAATATTCATTTTGAAAAATATTTGTAATTGGAATAACAGTTAAAAGCATACGGACTTTCACAAAAGATCAATAGTATATTCGAAAATAGGTAATCAAAAAATGGTCAAATGATGTCATAATCTGCAAAGAATAAAACTGATTGCAAACATTTTAAGAAATTCAAAGTTAATGCACATTGTTTGCCAGAATTGAAAATGTGCAAAATCCTGTATTAAATTCTTGGTGGATAAATCAAAACAAAATGAACGTTTACAACATATGAAGGTGGACGCACTGAAAAACTGATTGGGTATTCTATAAATAGGAAAGAACTTAAAAGAAAAATCTATTACCTTTTATGGAATTTTCACTAACAAAAGATACAATTCCATAACATGTTTTCGCAATCCTACAACTTAATTAATAAAAAGTAAATATACTTGTCAGATTCAAGCTATTAATAAACATACAAAAGTTAAAATTACTAGTCATATATCTCTTCAATATATTATGTAAATCTTGTGTTTACAGCAAAATACATGCAACATATTATTTGACGTAGAAAATCAGCATAACATACAGTATATATTAATTTCTCCTACAGAAGAGTACATGTTTGAATAAACATATTAGTTTTTATGTTTATAATACAAATAATTTTATTTAAATATTGCATGAATTTAAGTAAATATTGTTTTAGAAATTAGTTATATAGGTTTAATCATCGTGCTAAACTTAACGAATTTAAATTTGCGAGTATTAAAGTTAATAAAACACAAGAATAGCTAATATTCAATAATGTAATTGATTATTATTAACAACATTGTTATATCGTCTATGATGCTATTATATTTATTAAGGCAATATTGGATTCAGTAAGAATGTAAAAAGACATACAATTTTGGTAAATTATAGCCTAACGTAGATCAACAACAGCTTATTGTAAATGGGATTATTCTCCAATACTATTCGTTCTCACGAAAAATAGTTTCATAATTACATCGACTTAGTATATCGTAGATTAGCTACGTATTTTAATAAAATTAATATTATTATTGAAGATGATTAAATCATTATATGTAGTGATTCAATTGGAAAGGAAATCATAGGTTTCTTCTATGGCGACTTCAAGTTTGGAAACTTTTATAAATATTACAGCAAACCATTGTCAGTTTTTTCCCACAAATTTTTCATCGAACGTCAACACTTCGCTCCAGCTGACGCCAGAACCCGTGGTTACGGACCTGTGAAAAGATCATAAAATACCTGCGCTTATCGCGCTGTCCACCAAAGGAACTCGGCTGTAATATCTGCCAGCGCGTTAGTTTATTTATCTCCATCTCCCATTAGTTCAACGGCGAATGAAATGGACTTTGTATAAATTTATATCGTTGAACGCGGAATCATCAAGTCGGGCACATTTATTTATTATCCCGAAATTAGCGAGTGCGGTGAAAGGGCTTTTTACTTGGACACAGTCAAATTTCAGCTTTGTGCGTTCTTTGACACGTGGAAAGGGATGTTTTATGTGGACACAAAAGACAGGAAATGCTAATGTTGCCATAATATATCATACTTTTTCACAAAAGACACCCCTCCCGCGTCTCTCTCGCGAGATCCCTAAATATTGAGTTTCCATTTAAAAGTTGAGTCGGAGGCGCCCCAGTGCGCATGCGCCCCCCTAATGACCGTTGCCAACTTCCTTCTATGTTCGTATTAAATAAAAATGGCGGCCTATTAGGTTGCAAAGGGCGCTCTTTTTATCGAGCGAGGACGGGACGCGAAAATGGCCGCCACCTCGCGTTGTTTAAACAACGGCTTTACAGAGATCCGCTTACCCCGGCCGGCCGGGCCCGGCATCGTAATATTAGACAGCAATGTAATTAAGCATCAGTTGTCATCGATTTCAGGTGATATATTTCCAACTGTGTACAAGAACAATTGTAAATAAATAGTAATCTTGATTTCTTACTGCTTACACCACTGTTTTATGAAATGTTGCTATTATTTGTTGTGAGTTTAACGGAAATAAAATGTAAGCATAAAAATATTGTAGACAATTTAATAGTTATAGTCCTTCAAAATACTATTAAATTACAGTGTTATGTAATTTACTTGCATAAAAACAATTAAATAATAATACATGGTATTTACTTATACAAAACGTATTATTTATGTACTATATTAATTATTGTATTGATAAGGCATTAATACTGTATAATATATCATTAATACTGATATTTTTACTATGTAAAATTATATTTTCCACGTTATATTCATGCCAGAACAGTTTCAAATATTACAACGTCAATCTTAAAAGGCAGAGCAATAACACTCTGACATAATAAATCATTACAATTCTTAAAACATGCAATTTTCACCTTGGTTTGATACATTTTACGTAAATTGTACGTACCATCTATAATGATATTTTAATTTATAATTCTTAATACCATTCATTACTCAATAGTTACAAGAATTAAAAGTAGAGTTCTTATTATTAAAACTCTTCTCATCTAGCCATTACTGTCCTGTACAATATTCGTCGATAGCAATAATTCAATGAAGTTTTTGTTTTGTTCAACTCATATGGTTTTCATCACACTGAAGCAAACTTAATTATGTCTCCACAAAACTTTAGGCCTAAATATTTGTTTGAAACTGAAGTGACAATTTAAAAACAAAACGCTCTAAAAATCAGCGATTGAATAGTGAGCTGGCAAATGGGCCCAAAGCTTAAAACAGGCATTTGGACATCAATGTTTGAATAATCAAATAGTGCAATGTGTTTGTGGCTGTTTTGAAGCTTTTGCAACGGAACATGGAAGGTTCGGGATTACAACAATGGTAATATTGTGTCGAAAAGGCATTGTAAACTCATTACGGTTTGAATTATATTCCTTTACATTTCTGTTTAGACTAGACCTGAGTATTAGTCATGCAGAAATAAAACATATTTAAATTTACTAAACGCTTAGTAATACTTTAGTGTTTAAGTTGCAAAAAAACAATTCCATATTGAAGACTGCAGTGAAAACATGGAACAAACATTAAAATATAGTAAATATTTCTTTGGAATCGTTATGGTTTACACGAAATAATACTTGTATTTTGCTAAAAAAAGATGGTGTAGTGGATAGTGGTTCGAAACTGTCTTTGTAGGTTTCTTTTAAAACCTTTAGTTTTATTTCATGTCAGGTGTAACAGGAACAAAATGCATCGTCCGTTTTTAGATGCTTTAATTACACAATAAACGATTGTACATTGAGCGGGGGTTGGTTAGATGTCCTCATTCCTGAAATTTTTAAGGAAATAAAAATGGCTTGAGTAATTATTACAATAATTTAGAACACTTTGTTTGGACCATAAGTTATCATCAATATGGACAATATTATGTCACCCATGTACTAACTATTTGTTTTTGCAAAAATCGAATGTATAGTAAAAGCCGTAAAAGATCTAAAAGAACAATCTTATTTATAGTTAGGCTGAAAACGTCTATAAAAACTATACATCACATATTTGTGTGGTCTTTAATTTTAATATGAGACGTAATGACAACTACACCTCATCACATAGACCTAATTTAATCCAACACACATCCTAATTTGCTGTTTGCTTCGTGACAACTTTTTAAATAAAAAGTGTCTTTTTTACTTTTTTCAGTAACCATCTAAAGGGTAGATTCAAATAACTGAGGTATTCAACTATTATTGATTTTAGTTTAAAGTAGGATATCATAATTAATTGATTACACAAATTTCAGTGATGTTCTGAAATTAAGATTGCTTTAATACTAAAATTTACTATGGAGAACCATACATTGGCAAGAACAGACGAACATAAAGGTCACTTTGACATTAGAAAGCAAGGAGAGCCGACAACCTTTAGCAGAAGATCAACTGTGGACATTTTGTTTTGAAGTGTCAATGCTCATGCTTTTATAAGTATAGAACTTCCAGTAATTTTGTTTATAAAATGAGGCCAAACTAAATATACCGGAACGAAATTTTAA
Organism: Homalodisca vitripennis; assembly: GCF_021130785.1. Classification (NCBI taxonomy): domain Eukaryota; kingdom Metazoa; phylum Arthropoda; class Insecta; order Hemiptera; family Cicadellidae; genus Homalodisca; species Homalodisca vitripennis. Next base: position 191,454,200 of record NC_060207.1, read on the forward strand.
ATTAAGTACGTACGTTTGAAACGTGTTTTAGAAACAGCTGATTGAATACATTTATCATTAGATTACCAAATAAAGCCTAATGGTGCTAGAAAACTATACCAAACAACAACGAGCTCGTTCACTCTTTGGATGGGTTATTACTGGATGTTTTCAAAAACAGCCCACCTCCCGGCCTTTGATCGTGGGTTTGGTGCCAATTTCGTGCACGTTGCCTGCAAGATTAAATGGAAAGGATATAAGTAGTAAAGGAGTCGTAGAAACGAGTAAGTCATACATGTGAAACGTAGGACCCAGAACTGCTCTAAGTATGGTAGTTTAACCATAAATTCATTAATGTTTTACTAGTATTTTTTTTGCTGTGTTATAAACATTTTTTTTAATAATTATGGTTTTTTACAAGTAATGGTTCAACAAACAATGCTTGACAAATAAGGGTGACAATGATACTGCTTTCATTAAATGAAAAAATGGTATACTTTCATTACACTAGTACTAGTAAACCATCCATTGAGTTCTCATAATACTTTATTAATTATTTTTATTTCCTAATAATTCAAAAGGTTTTAATTGAATATACATTACCACTATTTTATGTTATTACAGTTTCACACCCAACGCATTATTATTGTTATTAAAGTTTTATTAAAACATATGTTTTAATGAGAAAGAAGTTTCAGTTCGCTTGTTTAGAACCAGATGGCGGGAAAGAGGAATTGATTTGGAATTTATATATTAGCAACATGTGCTGCTTCTAGCGGAAAGTCGCCGAACTCTCTCAGCGCTGAGCAGACAGAGCTTAATTTGAAATATATTTTTTATATACAATTATTCACATTCAGAAATTTTGTCTTGACAATGTACAGTTTTTAATATAAAAAATTAAAAAATATTATACTTTTTTGTTTTCTAAATTGTTTAAAGTTTCTTCAATTCTCAATAGTGTTACAGTGTTCAAAAAATATAATTTTTACACTCAAAGAATTAAATTTTGACATGACAGAATATGCTTCTTTGCAATGTTCAAAGTCACAAGGTCTTTAAATGGTAATTTTAATTTAAGGTGTAAGTTTTACATTTATGCAAAATTATGCTGTTTGACAAAAAATAATAATAATAAATAAAAGATGGGCAAAATATAAAGGCATGAAGTATTTATGATTAGTCTATATATTAAGCGAATAACATTCTACATAAATAGAGAAATGTAATAATTTCAAACTATAAGATTATTTTTTCATTTAATTATGCATAAATTATTTTGCTATATTAAAAATACAAATTAAATCTGAAATTGAATTAAAAAATGTAATACAACTGGCATACAATTGGATGTGATTGACTGATCAAATAAAAGATTTGTTTTCAAAGGTTTTTCACGGTTTCTTCAATTTTTACCACCATACTAGATGAAATATTTGTCATAATTATTTATGAATAATAATATCACAGTTATCATTAAAGTAACATTTAAACATAACCATTGCAAAAAGTTTTTAGTTTTTAGTTTGAAGGGAAGCAAAAGTTACAAATAAAAAAGACAAAACCAATTATTATTATAAAAGCAAAATCTAACAAAATAAATGCTTAAAGTATCAATGAATAATAAAGGAGAAAAAGTGATGTTTTAAATGACGTAGTTCAAAGTTTTGCCACGCGCAGCAGCACACACCGCGCCTAAAATCGAATTTTTAACAAAAATGGTATAATAATCATTACAATAGTATTCTGAAATTACTAGTTGACATAGGCTAGAATTTTGTATAAGTTTTATATTGTTTGTGATAACTGAAGTGCTATTTCGCACAAAACAACTAGAAAGTTTTTCTTCAGTAAAATATTTTGATTTTTGTACAAATACTTCCTACCTTATTACGTGAATAAAAGGTTGGTCTACTTATTATCTACTGAACAAAAAGAACTTTGTGAGGATCATAACAAAATAAGGAGGAGGGTAATACAGATAAATAGCAGTCCAGTCACAGTCAAGATTTTACCCTTAGTTACCTTTATTTAACACTGATCTAACGTTCTACACCTTAAGGCTTTCAATAACACAGATTACACCAGCGAAATTAAGAAGTAAAATAATCAAAAATTGGTATTTGTGTCTTTTTAATTTTCAATTCAATTGTTTAATACTGAGTTATATTTTGGAAACCAACTATACAAAAATTGACTCTAAACCACTATCATTTATAATGTTTGGATTTCAAATAGCAAAGTCATAAGGATTGGGTAACAGTTTAAAATTATTTACTTGGATATTTTATACAGCATAATTTGTTGTGTTTACGTAGAGAAAAGCTATAACTGCTTGGAAAAAGTTGTGAAATTTATATGAGTACATACAAATACCTTTACGATGACTACGGGTACCTTGAAGCCGTTGGTCCCCAGGTTTAAGCATCAGAAATAAGACATTCTTTATTATTACAAATCTTTTACATAGTACAAGTTTTTATTAGAAGCATTACAATGCATGCATGACCAAAGCTGTTGAGAGAAACCTATTAACTCAGATCTAGTTTAGGAATTTCAAAACAAAGTAATACAATGACTAAATGAGAATGAGTATTGTGTGGTTTTATGTGCTGATACAGTTCAATATTATTATCAGATTCAGATTATCTCCTTAAATCAGAAAACTGTTCTAGTCAACAAATTCTTCTGTAAGTAGCAACAAATGTTCTATGCACCAGAAAATGAATTCTGGACCAAGAAGGTTTTCCTGTCAATAGAACACCCTTAAACTACAATTGCATTAGAAGCCAGTCGGTCAAACATTGAACCAGATAATGAGCCAGAGAGAAAAGTATTATGGGAGAAAAATATGCTTTCGGCCATACAAAGGTAAGCATCTGTTCTGAAACAATTTTCAGATTCTTACTTTTTGTTTCAGAAAAGAAGAGAAAATGTTCTATAAAAGAGAAAATATAAAACGATAATAATGAAAATTTTCAATTTTCATCTGCTCTATTCCATAACAACGAGTTTCCACAAAGGATAAAAGAGATTTTGGATTCCGTTGCTTAGTTCAGAACAAAAGCATACTAGGTGCAATCAAGAGAGGACTTCAGAAGACCTGGTCAATAGACTCTTGTGAGTAGTAAAAAATGTATCTGAAGGACGAGTACAAGGAAGTACATCGCTAAAATCTATTGAAACAGACTCTGACGGTCGTGCAATAGTTGGATCCTTTACCTGTACGGTTACTGAAGTGTTTCCTTTGTTTGGCTACACATCGAAACTTTCCTCATGGATTGGGTTATATCTCTCTTGTATATCTTTTAGAATCACGTGGAAATCACTGTATTTGAGGGATCAAAAGAGAAAGTCTCACTTCAACCCTTTGCTCCACATCTTACTCCACAGAACATATACTGAAGACATTATAGGTACGTGTCTTCGTAACTGACATAAGGAGAATATAACCTGTATATGTTACGACAACAATGAGAAAATGACAGCAGAGCAAGTATCACAGAACATAGTACTCTATACTTATAATGAAGATTTACGTGATATTTAGGAAGGAGTTCTAAAGTTACCAAGCAACGACGATAAGAAGATGACACCTCCTCTACCACAACTGCCTCTCCAGCCACATTTGTTTTACGGTGTTTTCAATTCCATATTTTCTCGTTTTTGTTTTTCATATTAGAAGAAACTTTAGGTCATGTATGAACTGAAAATATTTTAGGTATTGCATTGCTTATGAAGCAGTTACTGTTGATTCGATGGCCTTCAAATTTAGTACAGTTCAGCACTGCCCTTGTGGTTTTCCTCTAGCTTCTAGTCTATGCAATTTTGCAGGTGCTCCCAGAGGATGCGTTTACATTTTTTAGCTCTCTGAAGCTTTAGAAGGTACTGGAAATTGATTGAATCTTGCCTCACTAAAAGTTTTCGGACCATAGTGGATTCTCAGAATCACGGGCTTGGAACGATTGAGCAATTCGAAGTTCCAGCCCTCTGAGATATCTCATTATTCTTTGACCTCAAAGGGTATCTATGTTCTTAGCTTGAGGTATCTCCCGGCCTCTTACAATTCTCAGTCTCAGGAAGTTCTTAGGCTATATAATGTGTTCATGTTCTGAAACTTCTGGCTTCAAAAAGGAGATAGATGTTGGACACTGGAAGATCCCTAAACAAGCTCACAAAATCGGCAGTATTGGGATTAAGGAGCTCTCGTACCTATATTTTCAACCTAAGAAAACTCCAGGCCTCTAAGAACTCTTTGTCCCTGGGAGCTTGATCGTTCGATGTCTCAATATAAATCAATAAAGTTTATGTCGTAGATAGGTCATTAATCCTGGAATGTTTGTGCTTCTGAACTCCCTCTGACTCCAGGAATTACTAGTAATAAGAGTTGTATTTAAGACAGGTTTCTTTATAGAGATGCCCCCTCTTGGTTTGGTACAAAAGTGCTCATAAAGACTTTGCTAAGCGTTCGTTTTGTGAAATATTATAGCTAATTTTTATTGGCGATACACTGAATAGATGAAAGCACATAATTTGGTTAGAATATTTTTTTTATTTGGTTTGATTAGAATGTGATGTATAAAATATTAATATGAATTCCCATACATTTTCTCATACTTATAGAGTTACTATTTGTTGCATTTTGGAAATGACTTTTCCCAGAGGTTATACTCCTTTTTACTTACAACAGTTTATTCTTGGCCCTTTCCATACAAAGTTAAAACACTCCACCCGTTAAAATCTTTGCATTTTGCGTAGTAGAGGGTTGATATGTGACAGATTGTTCCGAACATTTTTTTTATTAATTTGTTAAATATGACAAGGAGGGAGAGAAGATAATATCTGTTTAAAATTATCAAGATCGAAAATTAAGTGAACAATAATACATATTATTGCAACAGACAGATCATAATTAGATGAGGCTCCGTGTGCTTTACAACATTAAACATTTTTTCAGTCAACATATACATTACCTTTGTAATATCCTTTGTGACTCAGTTAGAAGAAAGGTAGATTTCACATGAGGCTGCCAACTTGAAGATGCACTATTAGTTTACGAACGTAAACCTGTTGTCAAAAAGCGATGGGTGAGACTGGTAGCTAGGGGTGGAACATATAATTCGCAAAGGTTCCTTCTTAACTTCCTCAGATCCAAAAAAAATATTTGGTTGACTTACGCAAATTTTACTTCCTGTAAGTATATTCCCCTATAAAAGATTTATCCTCGGTTAAGTTAACCAACCGGTTACTCAAACTTTGATCAACCATTTCACCTGAAATAATTATTCTCATTATTTACTCAACTCCATCAAAGCGCCTGTTCTTTCAACTATTTTTCTAGATGAAATAAAACACCCTGACCATCTTATTCTAAGTTAAGCCCACTTCTTGTTATACTAGAAACTCTAAATTTGCTAATATTCTTGCTCAGTCCATTCACCCCCTGTAAAACACATAAAAGCTATCAATTTATTCTTTTAAATGAACAAAAGGGTAAGAAGATTCGTGTGGTAAGTTGAATTCGGAGATGGGATTTGCAAGAGAGTAAAAAGTACCGCAGTGTCTACTTATTTTCTGGATTAACAAAATTATGACTTTGAGTGGATTTTGTCGATTCACCACTAGAGATACAACAAAAAGTAACTGGATCGTTTATGTATAAAATTTAAAACGGTTTCGCAATTAAATTTGAGATAGAACTACTGGTTTGCGAGTGGACAACTGGGAGAGTTGGTTACCTTGGGAGAAGAAGGAAACAGGATTTTTTTGGACATTTGCCATAGTTCAGTGAAACAAATAATCAGTATAATTTGTTTCACTGAACGATGCAAAATGTCTGGAAAATACTGTTTCCTTCATAATCTTTCCATCTTCAAAAATAAACTTCAAAACAAAGAATTGGTAGCAGAGATTGCACCGGTTAGCCATTGCGCATTTTTAGGAGAAATAAAGTAGCCGACATCTTGAAAATATTTTTTGTTTAAGACAGGATGATAAACTAGAATAAGCAATGTAACAAATTCTTATATAGATTCAAATTTTAATAGATTCAAATTCATTACAAGTTTTGATTGAATCTATTAAAAAATCCTGTAGCTATCGTGTTACCATTTATTCCAGATTGTTTGTATACTAGTTAAATTTTAATCAACCTTCGAATGACCACCTTGAAACCTTAGGAGATATAGAAAGAAGTTAAAGAATAAAATTTGTTTATAATAACGTAGTATATATGTGGAAAATGTATCTTTTTGGGTCTATATTGTGAAATAGTTGCGTTACAGTTTTTGCTCTAATTTGAATAGCCACCATATTGAAAGATTTCATTGGTTAAGTCTCACTAAGGAACTCATCGAGGCTAATGGTAAGTAATGCCTTTAAAGAAATCTGTCTAGATATTTTGAAAATTACGAAAAGTATCGTGTTATATTAAATATTGGGTTATAATAGGAGAAAATCCCAAAGATATTAGGAACACCTAAGATTTCTTTGAAATCTACCTAAAAAGGGCGTGGACACTTCAGTTAATAGTACTCATTAAATTCTCTTCTGAACGTCCCAGGGCTGGCTCTTTCACTGAAATCCATTCGGTGGTCTGGACCTCGAAATCTTGTGCTTTTGGGCACGAATTACCCAGTGAGAAGAAGATTTATTGATGCATTAAGGCAAAAACCTCTAGCAAGTAGATTACCACAACTATAAAAATTTACGAGCTCTTGATGGTCCCTCTCAACTCTTCCTCCACTCTAGATGAGCAATTCATTTGACATCACTTTTCCAAATACCAAGCACGTGGTTCAGGTTATAAGAGGTTCAGAGGTGGTGCCCCAAATCATAATTTCGTAACGCAAGTGAAACTTGAACAAGGTGTGTTAAGTGGCCCTGAGTGCCTCTGAGGAACTTGAATGTTCGTGAATCAACTTAAGAGAGAAGAGGATATTTATAAGCTATGTGCAGAGGACATAAATATGATGCATCCGCGACAGAGAGCCTCGATCACCACACCCAGGCGAATTTTACCCTTAATAAACTCGAGAATCTAGGGGATAATCCGAGGAATTTGGATACCTCCCTTTTCCTCCTGCCCAGAAGTTTCTTGAAGTTTTCCTAATTAATAAAAACAAGGTAATTCAGTGTTTTATAGTAAATGGGCAGTTGAGTATACATTTAGGACAAAGTAGGACGAGTTTAAAGTAACGATGATTGTGTCATCGGCTTACAATATCGTGTTACAGGAAGGTCCTGTAAATGTAAGCAGGTCGGCCGTGAAAAGAACGAAGGTCACGGGTCTCAAGGCACGCCTATGTTCATTTGGAGTCTGTCAAGTTATATTTGATGAAAGGTATAACCCCATTTACATTGCTAGTTAATTCCATCCAGATAGCTTCCGATCAATGACAGAGAAGAATTATTACATTCTAAGACACTGAGTTTTGTTAATACAAGGCAAGAGTACGCCACACCAAGTGTCGCCTAACAGGCTTTAGTAACGTTATTTGAAAATTTATAAATCTATATAGCTCATTTAATAATCTAGATGTGATATGACCAAATAAACAAACGCACAATCATACAGAAAATAAACGTTTACATCCACCCCCCAGACAAAATGTAAATTGTGTTAGACTACTTAATGACACATATCAATGACACCCAGCCCAACTCCATATTCGGATAAGAACTCAGTATAGGCTATGTAGAAATTGAACTTCCAAAATTAGAAGTGTACAGTTGAAATATTTTTTGAGATATTTTGCCACATGAATAAAAGGGTCACTTGTTACAATATTATATCATTGTAAACAATTGCTTGACATTTATTTGTTTAGCTATTTTCTCGTTTACATCATGATTACCCTAAGACCCGTGTAAAAATATTCGCTAACGCTCATACAAATCTTATGGAGCGTCCACCATTTCATGGTACAAACACCATCATCGCTCTCAGTGTTTTCATATATAAATGAAGCTTCATGTAGAATTTCAAGTCTATATAGTTCGTTTTCGAGACAACGTCCAGTCGGTCAAACATTAGACAGAAATAACGATTTTTTGTACCTCCGTAATGTAGTTTAGTATAGTTAAGTGGAAACCACCTTTCGTGCTAACGCTCCACCTAATTGGCTCAAAGGGCGCCGTTAAATTGTCCTGGTGCAAAGTTATTCCTTAGAACGTTTATCTCGATCCAATCAACCATGGTGGTTATGAAACATTTGTGTAGAATCTTGTGTTCACCAGGACTTTGATCCTGGAGATTTTACTCTGTCAATGCGGTTTAACCCAGCAGGGATCTGCATCATACAGTTTACTTCTAGGAAGACCATGTCAATGTTCGTAAATATGCGTTAAGAACTGGTGCCCTAATTCGAAGTATATTGAAGTTTAATTACTTCAAAAAGAAGAATTTTTCAAATATTTTCTATGTAAACAAATACCAAGAAAATTATCCATATAAGATAATAGTTTTTTATAATGTTTATAAGACTATTTCAAGATTTCCCTCACCAATTTAACTTTAGAAAAACAGCATGTAAATTACACAACCAGTAAGATATATACCACTTATAGAGCTGTTTTAAGCTATTTATGTTTTCATTTTTGAAACCGAAGAGGATATTTTTACTAATTAACTGTTAATAACTGTTCTTCGTATATTTCATAATTTTTGGACACACAGTTTTTAAACTGGCTCAGATGGAATGTGTAATGACTGCTGAAATATTAGTATGGCTTAAGTGAAAGACGATAACATTTATATTTGTACAAAAATATCTTTCTCTAGGCTCATAAATAATAGAGCTGTGAAGTTATTTATAATATTAGGGGCCGCCCTAATGGAATAAAATACCTTAGAAAGCTGGAAAATGAAGGTGAGATCCATGTTTTCATAAAGTTTAAACCCTTTAGGCTTTTTATGGGACAGTTACCTTTTTTTACAAGCCGCGTCATATAACGTATACAAAATTTGGAACTAGAGGATTTTGGGAACTTAAGTTTATGTCCTGTGTAAAGAAATTTTGATAATGTCAGCATGAAGGCATTTGCAATAAACCAATTTTTGCACACCGGACTGATCTAAAATAATGTAGCTAATAATTAGAATTCTGTGTTTAATAAACTGATGATACATAACCTAGTGATGTGATGTAACTCATCATATTAATATCATATCGTGTTTGATATTTTAAAGCATAATCAGCGGCTTTATATATATATATATATATATATATATATATATATATATGTACCATATTCCTATTTATTATATTGCATATATATATATGCAATATAATATATAGGAATATGAGATTGAATCAGCTAATTTAATGCTAGAACCCTCACCGTACCATGTAACCCTTATAGTGCCATGTCCGATGAGGTGTAGATGTTGGAAGCTCAGGTTGACCCAAATCAGAGCGTTCTATAGCTACATGCAATCGGACATATAACTATCAGCATCAGACACAGCACAGTACTCAGAGAAATGCATTGATATCAGTTATGCTACATTACATTACCGCTTTTTCCACCAGAACGTATTATGACCATTCCAAAATTTTGAATGTTGTAACATTAAAACAGTTGTGGTCACCTATAAACAGTTTTGTTAAATAATGAATTTTGAAATTTTTTTCATAAAAAGAATTAAAGTTAAATTTGTACACATACTGCAAATAGTACTTTTTACAGACAACTTTCTTTTAAAAAAAAACATATATTTGAATTACTAATTAAAACATAAAGTATTCTATTCTAACTACAGCAAGGTAACTTTAAAATAAGATTTTGGTCCTCCCATTGAATTATTACTAATTTGAAATAGCAATTTTTTGATTACATGTGCTGGTATAGACAAATAAGATAACTGAAGTATTGCATGTGATTACAATTACCTATACAGGATTGGATAACAAATAAAATAGGCTTCAGATTATATTTGTATACCCATTTTTAGTAAGATATCGGGACTGCTTTTAGCATAATATCACTACGTAAGCCAAATGATTGGGATGGTCTACATATCTCTTACCAGAGATCGGTTATTTTGTGAAATCAATAGAAAAAAACTTATTTTTCTTATTAATTTCAGGACTTTTTTCCTTAATTTTTACTTATATAGACTATAAGCATTAAACATTTACAGGGATAGTTGGGAAACATTGCTTTATAACTACTCAATCATGTAGTATTGAATCAGGTATGAATTCCTTTTTTATAATTCAGGTACGTTATCTGTAAACTTTACGTCGTCATTAACTCTACCGTCTATAAAATTTCTACATTCAAATGATTTTGGAGTCAGAGACCACTGTTCCACAGCTTTAAATAGTCTTGGTTTCTGAGATATTTCTGCCACTAAAATGTTAGCCTTGATAACTGAGTACAAAATGATTTTATTCTTAGATCTAATCACAGTGTTCATAGGTTACATACTTTAGCTGCGGAAGCCTTTCTTTAGCTCATAACTTTGAATGTCAAAGAAAACCCACCCTTGGTTAAAATTTACCGCATAAATATGTATGAATGTCTTACATAGAAACAATCTAACAAAATCGTCTATAGTAGTAATGTGGAAAACAATTTTAGCCCTTGGTTTTCACTCACTCCATAGAAAATGAATGTCAAATTTTGTTAAAAAAAAATCCACAATGTTTCCTGGAGAAATTGCTTATAAAATAGTTTTGGCATTGAAGCACAATATTGGTTAAAATGTATTGAACTTCGATTCTTGGCTGAACGACAGAAAAGACTCGTAGGACTGGAAAAGTTCATGTATGTGTGTTTGTTTGTCCGCACGATATTTCGAAACGAACTAATATTTACTAATATTTCTATACTAGAAGCTCTAAGTTCGATGATGGGGCATGTCACTCAATACGATTTGGCTGAGCGTTAGCGAATCTTTATATATTGGTCTTATCGTTAAGCATGATGGCAACGAGCAGAAAAAACAATTTATAAACAACAGTATACTCATAAGAAATTGTATTATGTGATATATGAACACCGTAGACTATTTATCCTGACACTTGCAACTTCATTTAACGTTGACTTCGTTCCTTTATTATTTAAACTCGGATTAATGAACGATAACTGGACTGTGTCATGTGGCAAGATATCTCGAGAAAAATTTCATCTGTAGACTTAACACTAACATGAAACATAATTTCCACATAGACAAGAAAGAGTGCATGTGATTTTGGCTCGGAATTTGGCTGAGCGTAGTTGAAGCCTATCACTCAGTGGGCTGACACAATTTTCCTTGTGTTTGCTGGGGATCTAAAATTATTTCTTTTCCGTACGATTGTGTGTCGTTCTATCTGTAAATAATGTAATGAGCTATATACTTGAAAGTTTGCATTTAAGCTCAGCGAAGCCTGTTACGCGACACGTGGTAAAGCGTACTACTAACTTGTAATTGCAATAAAGCAGTTTTGACCTTGCAGCTTCAAATCAACTAACTCGATCCCGATTGGCTGTAACAACACTGTTTTGTGAGATTTGTTAGTGAGCTCATTATCTAACTTTCAAGACATCCAAGACATGAAAAAGGCATTCTTTAATTTATGCCTTAAACTCCAGTGTTAATACTAACTACATCAACTCTAGCATGTCTGAAGTGTATATTGTATTGATGAATGGATCTTTATTTGGTGGTGATTCCATAGGATAATGTATTATGATAATTTAATTTTAAACAACTGTGGTGAAAGTGTTTTTCGTTCAAACTATAACACATCATAGACCTAGTTTACTCAAAGACATTAAAATTGGTAGATTAGAAAACTAATTCTAATGCTATGATATTTGATAAAATATCTTGATTGTATAGTTGTTTCTGTCGATTTCTCGATAAATGTTTCATATAGTGTATGCAGATTTAATCTTATCTAATTCTCATACTAAACAGTAAGAAACAAAAAATCCGGCAGCCAATGCGCTTCACCAGCAATGTAAAAGGTCTAGTGAACACCTTGTGATAGCTTTTGAGCATCCGAGAGACTTTGGATAGCTCCAGAGTTGAATCTCCTAGTTCACAGGGAGTACATTACTCGAGTCAGCGTCGTCAGAATGACTTTAAACATTGAAATGATCAAGAGAATAATAAAAACACCAGACATTTCAATGATTTCGTACAAGAAATATTGCTATTCAAATTTTAAGATTACAGATTTATATCCATAAAATAAATATTAATCGTTCTAAAAAGTCTTGTTACTTAAAGGAAAATGAAGAATACTAGGTAACTAGATATCCACAGATGTTTACTGATATATTCAGTTATATTCATACACTAATTTTAAATTAATTTTGATGGGATGAACATCTGTTGTGATGTTTACCATCTTTCACACAGAATGTATATTTTACCTTATTATTTATGAACCATCAATGAGTATACTCAAGATGGATCTAATTGCCTTATTCTTCTGTTCAATGAGCATTAACAAAGTTACTGTGTTATTAATATATGAAAAACCATTACCTCATTCTAAACATTGGTAAACTAATTTAGCTTTAATTTCTTGATTTCAGTCGTAATAATCTAAATTAAATATTGTTGCTTTCAGGTAAAATGAGGAAGAATCAGAAATGTGCTCAAGTGTAGAGTATCTTGTCTTGAAAACACCAGAATGTGATCAAGTATGCTCTCTCGAAGCGGCGACATAGCGTGAAACAAGCCCTGTAAGTAAACAATTACAACAATCATTCTTACGTTTATTTTATGTTCAATCAAGGTAATTGGGAAGATTGGGAAAACTCGGCGAAAATAACGGAAACTTGAGACGAAACAAATGTTTGGTTTGACGGTTGGTACCATCAAACTACATTTTTGAATGCGAAAGACGTCTGAGCTCGCTCATCTCTTTTGGCCCTTTTGTTTCATGTAGAGAATTCCGCATTATTGACTCAGAGACTCCTAATTGTAATTCGTTATACAACCAATACAAATACAAATTTAAAAGTTCACTAGAAGACTGCAAATGATCTCACATAACGAAAACAGCAAGCTATAAGAGTCAACATTGTATATTTGGTACAGGGTTAGCTTGAAATGTCCACAAAATAATTATATTTTCATTCTTAAAACCCACATATCGGGCCTTGGCCTTAAAAATAACAACAATCAGTACATTGATAACAAAACAAATTTCCTCAGCGTCTCTGAAGTAAGTTATGATAATTTGGAGAAATCATCCGAAGAAAAAATACTACTAATCCTGTACAACTGGCCTAGGAAATATATTTTATATGAGACACAACATCTTCTAATTATTATTACACACTACCTACATAGGTATGTCATATTATAAACTGCGAGAAAAGTTTATGAGTTGAAATGGTGTTTAATTGGACCGTTTTCACACCGTCACTTACAACCATAACTGAAAGTATTATGGTCTGACATACGGCTTTGACATCTGATAACGCACAAATGTCTAAAATATGTATGCTAAAAGCCAATAATTCGCCTACATGCACTTTCGGTTAGTTCCTTTGAAATTTCTGTGATATGTAACAAGGTAGAAGCACGCCACACCACGACTTCGCTGAGATTGCATACAAAACTTGAAATCTATAGCATTTTATTCTCAAGATGTCCTGGAAAACAGTGAGACACAGAGACCATAATAAAAAAGGAGTCGATATGAAAATGACTTATAGTATATCTAATTCTTCATGCGATATTTAAAGCCTACGTATGATAAAAATTCTCTACATATCTTGCCACATGATGCATTCAGTTTTTCGTTTATTAAATTAGGTTTCATATCAGTGTTTAAATAATAAAATTCTACACACCAAGTCACTAAAAATTAAGTAGTATAAGTTAGGATTTTTAGGTTGCATCTGTTAATGTCACACGATCGAATATCTTATAGGTGTGTTGATTTTGTTTAAAAATGTATTTATTCTCGTTGTGATAATGGTTACCCACAAGACTAGTGTAAAATATTCGTCAACGCCCAGCCGAATTCCATTGAGTATACATTACTCTTCATGTATAAATAGTACAATTTCAAATCTTCAGGTAATTTCGTTTTCGAGATATCATGCGAACAGACAGACAGATATACAGATAGCAAGAATCAAAGCTTCGCTTAAGCTCAGCCAATCATTAACATTCATATCGTATACTGCAAGGGGTTCTGTCTTAGATTACTCCGCAAAATCTTTGAACCAATATACAAGAATACAACAGATTCTAGGAGAATAGGCTAGTTAGAATTTTGTTGCATACGTCCTTGTTGATTGTGATTTTATTGGGATAACGTTTACTATACTGCCATTTTGTACTTTACAATACTTATCTTATATCACCTCTCTTACACACTTTTTGGGAAGAGAGGTTGTTTCCATTTGCTGATGCTAGAAAGAATTGTTGATTGTCACCGAGACTAAGAACTATGCAGAATAAATAACTAACAAAATAACGATATAAGGAATAAGAGGTGCTGGAAATACATTTCATTGCCTAGTAACAACGTTGTCAGTGTCAGGTTAAGGCAAGAGACTTATTATATTTATATGAACCTCCTCAATGGCCACCGGATCTTCTTGTTTCTCACGAAAGGACAAACCTACTTTGGAACTTACTGTATATAGGCTGACAGACACATTTATCCCAACGACGCATCATCAAGTTTACAAAAGGGATTTCTCAGCCCCATTAAGCCTTTTCTTTGTATATTCCCTATAGGGGATTTTATAATACTGTATGAAACCATCTTAAAATCTTATTTGAGGGGTTTTGAAGAAAATTACTCATCCTCGACTAAGGATATAATATGCAGAGTAGGCTACACCACGTCTCATGAACGAGATTCCCTGATGTTGGATACTTATTAACTTCAAGTCTACAGCGCTTTTCATTCTAAAAATGTTCAGGGGACAGAGGGACTTAATGAAAATCTTACACAAAAAGAAATATCTCCCGTCAGACTAGATATAAATTGGGTCAGCCTACTGAGTAATGGGCTTTAATAACGCTTAGTCCAAAACCCATGGATGAAATGAATAATTTAGAACTCATTTTGTCTATGTAGTGAAACCTACATCGCCGCTCGCACACCCACAGCAAACCATCAGGGAAGCGCGCGCCCATGGTGGCGAACGGGATGCCGGAACAAAACTAACTAGGTGAAAATAAGAACACCGTGGTCAGTATACTCAGGTTCATTCACTAAGACAATATAACATAGGCCTATCCAGTCAATATAAAAAGGTATATAATTATACTAAAATAAAAAAAATAAATAAATAAAAGTGCCTGCAGTAGTATACCTCAAACAATCCTCGTCAGGTGCACCTGCATACAAAAATTAGAAACGCCATAATTTGAAACAAGAAATGCCAATTCCACCCGGTATCCTTCGGCTAAGGGCGGGCTCCTAATGAAATCCAAGTAATGACTAAATAATATCTAAAACTAACTTAAAATTAAATAACAAAATATAAACTATATAAATGGCAACAATAACAATATCACAGGGTATCACAGATGTTGACTGGTAGAAATGTCCATCATGGTGGCCGTCCTTCAGTAGAGCGCAAAAGCGAAGGTTCTCTGCGACCACGCATGATGGAGAGATGACAGGAGGAAACAATTCATCACTTGGACCTCATCAGTGAGGGGCCGTAAACTTAGCCGCACATGTCAGAAGGAGTACAGCTCAGCAAAAACAAAATAAACACTTAGTTAAAAACAAATTTTAAATTGGGAGCTACTCCTAACTAGTACACCACGGCTCGGAGTCTCTACCACTCTACCGGAAAGGCCAACGCCTTCAAAAGGTCAGTGGGCTCTGCAGCCAATAAACCACACACATACACTATATAAAACACACATGAGCCGGGGAGATATAGGCATTGAACCGGCTCAGACTCCCCCCCCAAAAGGAGGAACTCCCCTCTGTTAATTTCTTCAAAATGAAGAACCAAACGAAATGCCCTCTCCCCCCCAAAGGTTGAAGAAATATAAACCGGAAACCCTGAAGTCTGCAGAAGGGAAAACCAAGAAAATCCAGTTGGAGGAAAGAAATCACTCCAAGAGTTGCGTGGGTACAAAGAAGAAAACAGGAACCTTGATCAGGAAGAAAGAGCAGAGGTGATCAGGGACTCTGGACCTAAAACCCTCCCGCACAGACTAAAGAGAAATCACGGATGACTCCGGCAAGGCTTCAGATGGGATATGTGCGCCTTCCTGAAAATCTTCTCGGACTGAGGATCTCCCAGTCGGGCAGTCACCGGAGTCAGAAACTTCAAGATGCGGTGGGGACCAGTCCACCTGTAGCAAAGTTTAGCAGCTCTTTTATCCACAGCCGAACTGACCTGGGTGAGCCTTGCAGTAAACTAGATCCCCCACCTGGAAGGGATTGGCAATACGACCTCGGTTGTACTTCCTCCTTACTAACTCCCTAGCCCGAATGAGATTCCGCCTGGCTGCCTCCAAGTGGCTTTCACATCGGGAGTACCAGGAGGTGGCAGAAGATCGCTAATTTTCCAAAGGTTCGCCAAAGGGTTGTTTGGCGGAAAGCCAAATAATAACTCGAAAGGTACCGCCTTGTGACTTTCATGCTGGGCCGTATTAAAGGCAAATTGGATCCAAGGTAGTTGTTGATCCCAGGTGGTCCTGATTTTCCGCATGAAAGGCAATGAGAGCAGATCGAAGATTGCGATTAAACCGTTCGGCATGAAAGGCTGAGGATAGAAAGGGGAAGTAGTCACATGGCGGATTCCGTGCCCAAAGCACATTCTTTTTAAAGATATTGGAGACAAACTGTGAACCATTATCGGAAAACTAAGGTGGCGGGGATTCCAAAGTGTTGAAAAAAAAAAGGTTACGAAGTGCTTGCACCGTGAGCTGCGCGGTAGCACTCCGCAATGGGAACAACCAAACAAACTTGGAGAAGGCATCCACACAAACAAGTAGGAACTTATTTCCGGACTTGCTACGCGGCAGAGGCCCAACATAGTCAATGAAAACCTTCTTCTCCAAAGGTTTTTTTCCGCCACCTCAGATGACAAAAAGACCCAACTTGGTATTTTGAGCGGGTTTGCTTAGCGAGCACAGTTCACAAGAACGTACTCGAGCTGCAATATCCCGGTCCATACCTTTCCAGATGAACTGATCCCTAATCTTCGCGATGGTCTTATGAATTTCCTAGATGTCCGCCCACAGGAGAAGAATGAAAATACTGAAAGACCATCGGTACAAGAAAGCTTGGCAGCACTAACTTAGGTTTTCTCCGCTGCTTGTCACGGCAGCATAGAGCACCTCGGTACAGAAAATAAGGAGGGTGGGCACCTCCGTTTTTAAGCTCATTGATGATAGCAGTCAGCTCGGGATCCTTAAGTTGGTGTGGAACAATGTCCGAAAATGCCAGAGGAAAGTCTAGGAGCACGCCACAACATGGCGGCTCTGATAAATTCTGGTGGTCGTTGGGTAAGTGATACATGCGTGACAGAGTGTCCGCTATGATATTTTGGGTGCCTCGCACGTGCTGCACTGTGAACTTAAGGGCAGAAATTTGGACTACCCAGCGACCAATCTTTCCGAGCTGACGGGGTGTGGGCAAGGAGCCAAGAAAGTGCCTGGTTGTCGGTTTCCAACAAAAATTCTCTTTATGTTCTAGGTAACGCCTGAACTTGTTAATTCCAAACACACGACAGCCCAAACATTCCAGCTCATAAACAGAACAACTCTTCTTCTCACAAGGGGTTAACGTGCGTGAAGCATAAGCTATGGGCTGCCGGATACCATCTACTTCTTGCGATAAAACAGCAGCAACGGCTAAGGAGGAAGCATCAGTTTGCAAGACGAACTTACGACTGAAATCAGGCATAGCCAAGACTGGAGGCTGCATCACTGCCTCTTTCAGCTGCTCAAAAAGCAGTCTGTTGCGCTTCACCCCACTCAAACTTGGCACCCTTTTTCCTAAGAGAGTTCAGAGGGGCCGCCACTTCAGCAACATTGGGGATGAAACGACGATAAAAAATTTATCATTCCTACAAAACGGGCAATCCCCTTGGCAATCCTTAGGAGGAGGAAACTCCCTGATTGCCTGGGTTCTCTCTGGATCAATACAAACACCTCGAGAAGAGACAAGATGACCCAGAAACGATATTTCAGGCTGAGCAAAACTCACCTTTTCAGGATTGACGGTAAGGCCAGACTCTCGCAGCCTAATTAGAACTTCCTCTAGATGAGTCAAGTGCTCCTCATAACTCTCACTGTACACAAGCAGGTCATCCAGATAGTTGAACACGAACTTAAATTTGACATCATGAAAGATAGAATCCAGGAGTCTGGTGAGTGTCTGGGCCCCCACAGCCAAGCCCATTGGCACTCGGGTGAACTGGTACAAATTCCAAGGCACACAAAAGGCAGTGAGAGGTCGAGACTCGTGTTTTAGAGGAATCTGATGGTATGCCTGATTTAAGATCAAAAATGGAGAAATACTTGGCCTTACCAAACCAGTCGAAAGCAGAATGCAAATCGGGGAGAGGCACGGAGTCAATTTCTATCTGAGCATTGAGCTTTCGATAATCCAGGACCAATCTGGACTTCCCCATTAGGTTTCGGCACTAGAAACGCTGGACTGGAAAAAATTTGAGCAAGACGGCTCGATTACCCCACTCTTAAGTAAATCATCAATCATATTTCTCAGAATTTCCATCTTGGGCGGAGCAAGTTTATATGGATGGGAACGTACAGGACGGGGTGTCTGTAAGAACGAATCTCGTATTCCAAGAGATTGGTCGTGCCCAGTTTGTCAGTTAGGACTTCAGGAAAACTGGAACAGATCTGCCTTATGTCCTCAGCCTCTTTCGGCGTAAGATGTCCTAGTTGGTCAGGAGGAGTCAAGCTCTTATCTTCCATCTCTAAGGCAGCAGTCCCACGAGACTCAACATCTGAAAAGGGAACGAGCACCGCCTGGCGAAAGCAAAGAAAACCATGACTGGAGGCCAAATCCAAAATCATGCCAGTTTTTCCGATAAAATCTGCTCCCAAGATGAAAGGAAAAGTCAGGTCCTTAGCCACCAAAAAGCTCCAATCCCAAGAGAAATAATTAATTTTGATGTGAATCTGGGCACTACAGATAATAGGTAAAGGTGGTGCGTGAAGCAGTCCAGCAGATAAGTGAACTAGGCTCAACCTGCCGTATTAGCCCAGAGGATTTTAGATCTTCAAAAAAACGACAAAGAAATCAGGCTGCGTGCTGACCCAGAATCAACCAGGGCCTTCTGCACCACATTCCCCACAAGCACATCCAGTTGTGGGCAGGTTTGAGCGGGCAGCCCTTACTCCCTGCGCAGCCAGAGCAGCAACCTCCCCTCTCGGCCAACGATGATAACTGTCCCCAAGTCTATTTCTTTCTGTTTTCTTTCTGTTCTGTATTAAACCAGCTACCCTTTTACCATCAAAATTAGGTACATTTTTGCCCTCAAAATTACCTTTACGGCACGAGTCGGGCTTACTCGTCCGCAAGCTTACTAGTTTTTTTTATTTAAGTGGACAAAACGGTCTAATATGTCCCACTTGCTTGCAGCCATAACAGGTAGGAGGCTGCCTACGGGAAGGAGCAGCTGCTGGCTCAGACTGCACCGGAGCATGGACCGGCCCCGGAGGCAAGTGAGGAAGATGCCTCGACATGGCCTCCCTTATGATCATCCGCAATCCTGAACCCCTCTAGAGATGATGGAGAGGCGGTCCAAATCCGCAAAAGATGCGGGACGGCTACAAAAAATCAAACGGGAGCGTTCTTCAGGTTTAATGCCCTCCAAAATAAGGCTCACCAACTCTGTTTCGCTCAAGCTCAAGCGCAACACCCGGGCTACATCCCGTATCTCCCCGACAAAATGGCTCAACGTCTCGTCTGGGTGCCTGAGGACGGTAAACGCGTTCCACCCGCAAGCGCTCCCTAACCCGAGCAGGTACAAAGAACTCCAAGATCTCGGCGTGGAACTGGTCAAAAGTGGCACCTCTCTTAAGGCAGTCTAGAAGGCGATCAAAAAGCGGCCTTAAGGAAAACTGCGCTAAAATCTGCATAAGCATGGCATATCTGTCATACCAGGAAATTCTTTTAGCTTAAAAACTTCCAGAAGGAAATGGATAAGTAAATTAGTGTCAAGCCCATCAACTCTGGGGAAATGTTGTAAAACACTCCCCAAAGGATGGGGCAGTTTGCCAAAGCTGGAAAAAGAAGGCAGAACTATAGATGATGCCTCACCAGCCGCTTCAGGAGGGCCACTACCCATCGGAGACATAGTAACTCTGGGAGGCTCGAAAGAAAGAGCCGGTGGATGGTTAGCAAAGGTAATGGTAGTGGGAACCTCCGTGGGAGTGACAGCGGTAAATAGTACCCCTTTCTCTTTCACCGAGCGCACCTCACTCAAACCATCTAAGGCTTGTTTTAATTTTGTTACTACTGGCCGAAAAAGCCCAACTTTTAATATCAGAGTCTAAAACTAGGAGCTGACATAAGTAAAAACTATTCTGTCACGCCAATGTAAAAGCTGAGATGCCAATCTAGCCTTTGCTGACCCGGACATGGGAAGTGACTCAAAATTAATGTCGTCTTCTAACTCTTCCATTCCGGGTCTTACAAAACTCAAATTCAGTATTAATTTGGAACTCTGCATTCCAGCTGCGGTCCAACGCTATACAAGCCCGTAATTGAGCTTCTTAATGCCCTCACATCTCCCTCGGGCTTCTGTCCTCTCGCCAGGACCTCAAAAACCAACTCGGGCTTGCGCAGATGTTCAGGCACCAGGGAAAACGCCATACCAAACAATTAAGACAAAATTAAATACAACAAAGCGTACGCAACAATTACTTAGTAACCTAAGTGGACTCAACTCACAAAGGGCTTACACTGACGAGGTCCAAGTGAAGAACTTAATACCTGCCACCTAATAGAAGGATACCCTGCAAATATACACTAACCACAACCTACAAACACAGAAGCAAAATATAAACAAAACAACACATTGATAGGGGAGAAGTAGAGTACAGTTAGATAAATTTAGCGGTTAAGCAATTTAGAGTCCCCTTGCTCCCTGCAAAGGGAAAGTCTGCAGGAAGCAAGACACTAAACCAATTCCACCCGGTATCCTGTGCTAGGGCGAGCTCCTAATAAAAAAAAGTTGTGTACTCTGACCTCCCCCTACCTAACACTAACCTACACCAACAAACAAAACCCAGAACTGAGAGACAGCTGAGAGAGCAGCGAACCACGCTTCTGCTACCATTGAAACCTACATCGCCGCTCGCACACCCACAGCAAACCATCAGGGAAGCGCGCGCCCATGGTGGCGAACGGGATGCCGGAACAAAACTAACTAGGTGAGGAGAAAATAAGAACACCGTGGTCAGTATACTCAGGTTCATTCACTAAGACAATATAAACATAGGCCTATCCAGTCAATATAAAAAGGTATATAATTATACTAAAATAAAAAAAATAAATAAATAAAAGTGCCTGCAGTAGTATACCTCAAACAATCCTCGTCAGGTGCACCTGCATACAAAAATTAGAAACGCCATAATTTGAAACAAGAAATGCCAATTCCACCCGGTATCCTTCGGCTAAGGGCGGGCTCCTAATGAAATCCAAGTAATGACTAAATAATATCTAAAACTAACTTAAAATTAAATAACAAAATATAAACTATATAAATGGCAACAATAACAATATCACAGGGTATCACAGATGTTGACTGGTAGAAATGTCCATCATGGTGGCCGTCCTTCAGTAGAGCGCAAAAGCGAAGGTTCTCTGCGACCACGCATGATGGAGAGATGACAGGAGGAAACAATTCATCACTTGGACCTCATCAGTGAGGGGCCGTAAACTTAGCCGCACATGTCAGAAGGAGTACAGCTCAGCAAAAACAAAATAAAACACTTAGTTAAACAAAAATTTTAAATTGGAGCTACTCCTAACTAGTACACCACGGCTCGGAGTCTCTACCACTCTACCGGAAAGGCCAACGCCTTCAAAAGGTCAGTGGGCTCTGCAGCCAATAAACCACACACATACACTATATAAAACACACATGAGCCGGGGAGATATAGGCATTGAACCGGCTCAGTAGATATAAAGTTTTGTGCAAATTATATGTTTTTGAGATACTTGTGGATAGTTACAACACATATGTTATTTGGTTTTAATCAGTTTATTTTTCGATTTCCTCATTGCCATGATGTTACCTATAAGACTAAATTAATTGTAAATATGTTCCCCAAATCTAATGGAGGTACATGCACTATTATCAAACTTAATAGCCCCTATGTAGAAATGAAGCTTTCTGAAAAAATTTAATGTCTATTGGTCAGTTCGTTCTCGAGATATAGTGCTTATAGAAAAACAGGCGGACATTTTTCCAACCTAACTCGGTTAATAATTAGCCAATACATACACACTGAGGTCCCTTTAGTAAGTAACTGACTGTGCATGGTGCAGTTCATGTGTAGTCTCTCCATTTTGAGCTTGATCGTTTTTCTTGGATTTTTCTTAGATCTCTTCAGACGAACACGACTCCACATTCCAGGAGTCAAGTCTGTGACAGCATCAAATTTCAGACGCTTCACTAAGAAAATGTCCTGGAACTCAAGATTCACACGAATCCTTCCCTGCTTCATATTGAGTTATTAAATTTACTAACTGTTTTTCATCCAAAAAGTTGCTTTTCGTAATATTAATATGTTTCCAAAAATGTCACGTAGTCTACGTAACGTAATGTTGCTTTCGCTTCTTTATTAAAATATCGTTACTCAAAAGTTGAGAAATTAACTTTAATTAATCTATATTTCTGTTCAAAGATTCTCGTGGCGTAGTCCCAAATCTAACAATACACGAATTGCCTTGAATTGTTTATTATTCTCGGCACTTTTAAGCATACATAGCTTATCACCACCTTTTAAGTAAATAATGAATATGAGAATATGACAGAGAACACAATAATTCAGAGTCAGCTATTATACAGAGTGGCAACCATTAGATCAGCTTTCCTTAAAAGGATAACAGAATTTTGAAAATTTCCCATTGTTATATGTTACAAAAGGTATAAACACAAAATTTCGAGCATTGGAATGAATCCTCTTCGTCAGGTGGAGGAGGTATTAGTACATACAAACATAACAGAAAGAAAAAAAAGAAGGAAAGAAAAGGGTTTAAACATACTCAAAAGCTGCTTGGAGTCCAGTTTCGAGCACGTCCCACTAGTATAGGTAAAAGGGAGATACCTGACGACCGATTTCTTTTTTAAGAAAATTTCCTCTCTCAATTTCAAGAAATAACCATGTTGTATGCTTTCACAACGCTAAGTGGCACTTGCCCTTCGGTTGACGTATACTCAATACCAATCCATCCCAAAAGAATTTGAGAGAAACCAAGAGTAAACATGGATTGTGTTATCTATGGCTAACTACAAAGCCAATGTGCATCGTGTAGCAGTATCATTAAAGTCTATAGATCCTGGTTGGATACAAATAGGTTATTATGAGATAATTATAAAATTGTCATAACAGCCTGAGTTTTAGCGAAGCCTATCACTAGTGGTGCTGGGAAAATTTCTGTCTGTCTGTTGTCCGCACGAAATCTCGAAAACGTACTAACCTATTGACTTGAAATTGTTCATGAAGCTTCAAGGACATACATATATGAGAAAAACTGATTTCAATATGATGATATGATCACTATGTATCACTAAATTGGATTTGACTGAACGTTAGTGATTATTTTTACATTAGTCTTATGAATAACTATGATGAAAATGAAAAACAGCTACGTAAACTAAATTTGTCAAAAACTGTGTACAATATTATAAGAATTTAGCAAGTGAAACGATCAAATAAAAAAAGGCTGGAGTCAATTTTAAAAGTTGGTGACAATATCTGACTTCAGTGGTCTCTTACGTTATAGTACTCTCACTACATTTTTGAACTTTTATTCTAATACCGCTGTAAAACCTAACTTACCGAGCATAAATGTAAATTTATCATGTGGCAAGATACCTCTAAGAAGATTTCATCTGTACACTTTTCTACATAGACAAGAATGAGTTCCAGAATGTGCATGTACAACCATGGAATTAGGCTTAGCGCCATTGATACCTATCAGCAAGTAGGCAAACACAACTTCTCTTTTGTCTGCCGGGAGGATGTAAAAATGTTTTTTATATGAATTTATTCACAGGACATGTAGAAAATGAAATGAGCAATGTAGATTTAAAATCATGTGTTGTGGTGTATTCTTTCCTTTTATGGCAATGAGAAAAATAATTTTCCTCTAAGATAGTCAATGAACGCATACACTTGAACGTATGATGAATCCATTATAGTAACTGTGAAAATCCAAGTATTCATATAACCTTGAACATATAAATTTAGTTAATTTTAATGGAAAACGCAATTCAATTATAAAATAAACAAATTTGAAATGAACAAGTACTGTGTTACTATTTAAGAATTCTAAAAATTGAATGAAAAGTAGAGGCTACGCGTGGTTTAGGTCCAATACATTCTTGTATTAATCTTACATTATGTTTTGAAATATTAAATTATTTGTTTCTAAAAGATGTGGGGTATTACAGAAACGTTCTAAAAACTTAACCTGACTTAAATGTGAACTTATGACATAAATGTAATCTCACAGCATTGCTCATTTTATGTTACTATTACGTAATGTTTCGTTTCAGACTTTTGGCTACACATCGACGTGACTTAGCAGAAGAGAGGAAAACAAGACGGCAATGTTAGAAGACACATTAAAATTATTTACTAATAAAAGTAAAACTTACTCTACATGAAACGTTGATTGTATATCTGAAATGTTTTTAATATGAATGTATTAAAGGAAATATTATCCTAAAACGAATTTCAATACTGTTATTCCTGTGAAGCGTAGCATTTAATGTTTTCAGTTTTGAATAGGATATTAAACTACTTTACAAGGACATAAGCATATCCACAACCACTATTGTAGACAAAAGAAAAAGGTAAGAATCTTGGTTATGCGTACCGATAAGAATAACCTTATTATTTTAAGTTTGTGTGTTTTAAATTCACTATAATTTCACTATTTTAATTTAAGAAAAAGAAATAAATAATCTTAGTTGATTGAAAATTGAATGAAACTGATTTGGGAAAAAATTGTAATAAAATCAGTTTAGGAACGTAGCTAATGTTTTTTCCAAGATTCTTTAAAATTCAAGGTTCAATGAAGACATATATATCGTTTGAGACATATTAAGTCATATATTTCATTGTAAAATATCTATATGGCTATAATAAAATGTAGTGTTGATATAAAAAGACTGCTTTGCAGCAACACACTATAACCTATTATGTTTACATGAAATACAAACACCCTAGTATCGTTTTGTGTAGTGACCCCTTATGAAGTAAGAACTCCTCGAAGGGCACCAGTAGAAATACTTACTGTTCCAGAATTTGTTTAACAATACTCAAAGGGCTATTTCAGTAGTACGTGTGCCACCCTGGGACATCTCACGGTGTGGGACAAGAAGGCTTCAATGGCTGGACCAAAATGGAAGACAACCTGTTTCGTTGTCCTGGGACCGGCCGACCATTGGGGCGGGCAACCCTCTTCTTCTTCAGGACACAATTGGATAGGGATCCTCCCCATGAGGAAATCGTCCTTCAATCGGATACAATGATACCAAGGACGGGAGGGGGATCTACTGTATTTTTATTCGTGAGAATTTTATACTTTTTGCTTTCCGAACGCCTCTATGCAACACTGACTACCGGTTACCACAGCGCCGACGAGGTCAGGGTTATGATTGAGACTGGTTATTGTTTGACAGTCATATCCGACACGCAGTTATGCTAAGGTAATGACGGGAATATGAATGATAAGGATGTGTAAGGAACCTAAGGTTATATTTCGTTGAAAGGTGAGTATTGCAAAGTAAAATAGTGGAAGTAGGTTAAAGGAGAAAAGCTAGTTGAGGTAGATTGTGTATTGTTATTACATTTGTTATTAATGTATTCCCAAAAATTACAAGGATTGAAAGATTACAATATCTTTAGTTTACTTTAAAAATTCCTAAGAATACACTTAGTAAAGTCTTTAGAGTTGTAAGAAAGTCCTGCATCATATATGTATTTTGTAATTTAAAAATCTTAACACAAAGTAAGTACATATGGAACAAAAGTTGCACTGTAACATCAAATAGGTAGTTATATTACAGCAAAATATGTTGTTATAGTCAGTTAACTCTTGTCTGTACTGTGTGAGACTGTCCACTCAGCATTCTCTCTGTGCCGTTAGGCGTCTGTCGCAGAACAAAAACTGTCTAGCTAAACTACATAGTTAAATATAGTTCAATAGGCCACTATAATAATATAAAGAGCTTTATACATAATTATTGAAGTAATTCTGATCCTATTTTTGTCTTATTTGACTTATTATTTAATTATTATTCTTACTAAAGACTAATCTTATTGTGTAGTAATATTTTAGAATTTATTATAATATCATAAAAGTATATGGTATTATATTATTAGTAGCCGTTAAGATTTCAAGGAAATCTGTCTGGAAAAATAAATGGAAGAATATAAACCAAATTTTATTTTATTTTTTATTTGTTGATAAAACATTTAGGGAGGAAAATAATTATGATAAAGGCACAAGTACTCAAAATAAACCTCTACAAAAACATTTTTTATTTTATGAATGCTAGGTTGACACCGTGTTTCATCGGCACAACGAGACCTTCACGTCTTCCATCACCTTAACGGCTCGTCATAAAACTTAAAAATGAAACACACCTTATCTTGCAAGGTATATAAATAGCAGGCCAACTGTATGAAACACTGAGGCATCAGAGATCCAGTGGTAAACGTGATCAGGGGCAGAGTCCACAGATATTGTGACAGCAACTGACTCATCAGGCGTGACTAGACGATAGTCACGCAAGTTTCAACCAGAACAGATATGGGTTAAACTACGAGTGCACTCGTTTTTAACTATAAATATGTGTTATATGTCAGTTATATTCTACGAATAAGTTAGTGTTGTAGCCAAAATTAACAATTTTTAAATATTTAGGCTACTTAGTATGAAATTAGGGCCAAACAGTATACTTCATGACACAGTCAAGGGAATGGAGTTTTGGTATTTTTATTTGGGTCCAGTAACGGCCGGATAATGGACACAGTGCGGCTTAAGAGGCTCTGATGGTCATATTGGTCATATGCAACTTTAGGTTGTCAAAATTTACAAAGATTTTGCATTATGAGAAGTGTTTACTCGAAATGATTATGTACGATTGTATCAGCTCTCTATCGGTTTCTGAGACAAAGCCACTCTCATTGACAATTTATATGGCCACTTTGATCTGTAATTATTTAAGGCATGAACTCCTTGAACTCTGTGTGGTTCGGTACAGCTTCTTATATATGTCACGTCCTAACTAGTATCTGGATGTCGATGGTGACCGACTAGGCTCTGGACATCTAAATGGTGCCTTCCCCCTGTAGTGTTCATTTTAATGAGTAGCTAATGATTTGATCGTGAACCAACTGATCGTAATTCTGAGATTCAAAGAGAATCAGAGTCTACCCTACAGTTTAAGTAGTGGCAGTTCCACTCCTCCTGAACCTGAACTCAAAACATCCCTTGAAATCGTGACGTGCCTTTGCCCACCCATTCTTCCCTAGGTACTTAGTACATAAGAATTCTCGAAATAAAGGATTTCCAGTAATATAATTATTCAGTAAAATTAAGATGGATAAGAGGGGAATTATTTTTATAAGGCTATAAGAATTTTTCCAAAAAGAAAAAAAGAAAAAAGGAAAGCAGAAGGACGCAGAGTATTGCTCATACAAAGACACGTTATAAGATATTGTGGTTCATTATAGCCGTCACAGGACTAAAGATCCAAATTCTAGATATCATAGCGTCTTTTTCTTTTCAAGCAAAAAATGATAGAAGATGGAATAGAAGAAATGAACGCAACATGATGAAGCACTGTTGAGATTTCATAGGACGTTTCGTTATAAAGTTTATGGTACAAAAAGGAAGATTCCATAAATGACAAATATTTTCACATAATTATAACATGTTTTAGTAGGTTTGGTAATAAGACATTAAAAATTAGCTTTTTTACATACTATTAGGTTTTACTATATTTTTACCTGTTTTATTTAGATTTTTAACTAAGTTTTGTTAAAATCAACCAATAACTCTAACGTACCAAATTTGTTTCCACTAGTATTCATATGTTTATGTACATCAATCTTCACTTCATTGTCTTACGTACACAAATTACAGTTTAAAGAAACACCATTAATTAGATGCAATCAAGTATTTAACGCCTGGAAACATTTTGATCTAGTAGGTTATAGAAGCAAGACATATATAAAAGCTTCAAAAATGTAGAATTTATTTACAAAAACTATAAACATTAATTTGGTTGAGTCGTTTGTAAGTTTTTTCTGGGTTACTACCAATTTTTGTATACTTAACACAATTACACCCTTTGCTTGATATTAGTCTTTTGAATTTTATAATCTTAAGAATCCAGAGAACCTTTTCCTCAATATTTTAATTGGAATGGTATTGTGTCCTATAACGAAATAACATCTTATTTCGTTGTACGAATGCAGCACTTAAAAGCAGTGAACAATTGAAAAAGAAACTAAAAAAATGTCATTGCTATAATGATTTCAAAGAAGTTTGCTAAAAAAAATCGTAGAAGCATTTTAAAATTAAAAAAAGCTGCGATGTGACCGGAAACAGTAATTTAGCAATGAATCGAGCTAACTAAAAATAAACGAAAATCTGAAATCACGAAAACTAATCCAGAGGAGAAAATATCCCAATGGCCATTGGTGCCATAACTGTCACTGGTGTCAATTCATACACGAGGAGTCACAAAAGGTTATTGCGGCTGCCGATGAACTTTTTGATCAAAAGCGAAAAGTCGGTGGAACAGTGGTGGGGGGTAATAGTGGGAGTGGGAGGGGGGAAGCTTGTCGGGATGTTAGGACATACATTACCATATGGTAGACTAGCTTCTGGCAATTTTGGTATCACGGGTATTGAAGCTAAAGGTCGTCGCCGACTTGCATCGCTGGAGCTTATTTTTCCACCCTTCCAAACCGAATCTAAACTAACCCCACTGGCAAAAGAAGACGTACAATTACTATATGGCTCAATTACATCACTGTAAAAGGTTTCTTTGAAAATAGAAAATACTATTTTGTAAAGTTGCTTCCTCTCAATATAAGCCAATAGTGACTTTTTGTGTCTGGAATGTTGTCGTTTACAGTATTTCAACTGTAAGAAAAAAACACTATAACTATTACAATATTTATGAAAATCTGTTATGATTGATATTAAAAGTAGATCTAGTAAAGTACTTACATCTGCATATCTAAGAAAAATAGGAGATCATCTTCTAAAAGAAATATTTTCTACCAATTTCTTCTTGATTTAATTACGTTTTCCGATACGAATGCGATGAAATAGTCGACAAATTTACAATATCTATATTAAGATTAAATAAATTTATTTCCATTTTAGTAAGATAAGCAAAATAAATTATTTACATAATCTTCTTCAGTGGAATTGTTTTATTTCAATATAGAAATCTCTTCCAATATATGAATTGGGTTTTTTTAAAGCGATATGAATAACTTAATGGTAAATTAATAATAGCAACTATAAATACAATAAGTATGTTTTATTCTACTAAAACAAACTTGAATTTGGGGGTTTAAACTTGCATTCCTCTCTATAAATTTGTTTCAACTAACTCTTTGAGTCTATTACATTTTCCTTTAAGTGACATTTTCTTGATTTAAGACACATATTTATGGTGTTTTCGTAAAAATAGTTAATTACATAGTAGATTTTAAACAATATAATTTAATTTCAAGACATTTGGACTTGCTTAAGATCCTTTTTAATTTCACGGTGTACACGTACTAGTTTCAATCCAATTCATATAATTAACAGATTGCATTATTGCTGTTAAAAAGCTGTTTACTGAAGTTTCAATACCCCCAAAGGTAACATCTGACATATAAAAATAGTCAATGAGTAAAAAACTTGTTATTTCTCTAT